>NW_026849540.1:0-70820 GCF_030869305.1 Colletotrichum tamarilloi | reverse complement strand
GTGGGCATCTGGCAGAATTTGACTACACTAACAATATTTTTTTGGACCAATCAAAAGGTAGAACAGCGACGCCCGTGTAAGAGCGACGCCCGTGTATCAATTTGCGACGCCCGTGTATCAATTCCCTATTAAATATATAACTAAAGTTTTAATTAAATATCGTATTAGGCCTATAGTAATACTAATTAAAATTATTAATAAGTTTAGTTAAAAACTAGTTTTATAAGTACCCTTAGTCCGATATATCCGCACTTCTAAATAAGTTTATTATTAAGTTTCTAAGCTATATTAATTAATAAGGAATAGTCTAGTTATATAATTAGTTATATTTATTAAAACGTTCTATTAGTTCTAATCCTAATTCGTTATTTATTTTATTATATTATTATAGCGTTTTATATTTAGGCCCGATCCGGTTTTATATATCTACGTTCTTCTTTATTTTTTATTTTATTTACTTTTTAAGGTTTATTATATTCCCCGTTTTATTAAATAAGAAGTCCTTTTTTATATATTTTTACTTTTATATCTTAATTATTTAATTACTTTTTTTAAATTAAAATCTCTTTATTTATATTTATTTTAATCGTTATACCGTTCTTTTTAATTAATTATTTAAAGCCTTTTTAATTAAATTAGGTCTTCTCTTACTTATTCTCTTATTTAATAAAAAAGGGATTTTTAAAAAAAGAAATTATTAAAAAAGTATAAGGTATAAAGGACTCTCGTAATATAGTATTTTAAAAGAACTATTAATACTTATAAAAATAATATAAAATACCTCTTTTAATTAGGTTAATACGGCCTTAATTAATAAAATTATAATTAAAAAGAAGAGGATAATATTAACTAGATTAGAAAAGTAGACTTTTTAATCGTTTTATATTATTATATTTAAAAATAAATTATTAAAAAGGCTTTAGTTCGATCTTAAAAAGTATATATATAATTAAAATAAAAATCCGTATTATTAAACTCGCTATCTCTAATCGGGGCCTTTTTCTTTATATTTTACTCTAATTAGCCCTTTTATAAATACCTATACTTAATTATTTTTTAAAAAAGAACTACTAAGACTAATCGCCCTACTTTATTCTAATACTTTATTAACTTATACTTAGTTCTATAATACGAATTCCTTTTTTATAATCGTCGTTACTAAGATTTCGTATAGTTTTTATAATTATAATTACGCTAATAATACTCCTTATTTATAAAAAATTTTATTAATTACTTTTATAATTCTTAAGCTTACACTTACGAACTATTTATTTAGTTAATAACTAAGGTTATTTACGATTTTATAAAATAGGGGTTACCCCTATAGCCCCTTTTTTTTATATACTTTAGTTAAATAAATTAATATTACGTTAATTTACTTATTATTAAGCTAATCTACAATCTTATATATTTACGTCCCTTAATAATTTAAATTAATATTTACTTACTTATAAAGGATTAGGATTCTATTTAGGATCGGGTTTTTTCCTCTTTTTCTTTACTTTAACTCGCTAAAAGTCGTACTTTAACTAGTACTTATATTAATAGTTATTAATATATTTAATTTTAATAAGGATATATTTAATTTATATATTAGTTATAATAAATCCGTACTTTTATTACTTAATAAATTTATTAAAGTTTAAGTAATTCTTATTTCTTTTTACTATTTTGCTACTACTCTCGTTTTTATTATTTTTAGTAATTATTATTACTTTTTTAAATTACTAACTATTATACTTATTAAGATCCTCTTTTTTATTTAATATAAAAAAGTAAGCTTTAGTAGCTCCTTTTTTAATAATAGTAATAAACGTTTATATTATTATAAGAAGATATAATAATTAGTTTCGGGATTTTTATTAATTACCGATTTTTATTATTCCGTATATTTCTAACTTCTTAAGCCTCGTATTTTTTATAATTTTTAAATTATTTTTTTTTAAACCTACTTCTTTTAGGGTAATATTCTAAAAGAATAGTTAGAAATAAACGCTAAGTAACTTATAAAAGAGTTAAATAAGCTATTAAAAAATAAATAAGTAGTTAAGTATAATTAGTAAAGTTAAGCCCTCTTTTTTATAAAATCGTAGGTTTAAAAAACTTATTAAAAATACTACTCGCTACTCATATTAAATAGGGCTAATTATTTTAAAAATCTTTTTTTTAGTTACTTCTTAGTACCCTATTTTATATTTTTTAAGTAGTCTTTTTTATAGTTTAATTATTATTAAATAATTATTACTTATTAATAATTCTTTTTATTATTTAGTTAATTTTTTAAAATTAGTAATTTCGTACTAAGAGCTAATATAAAAAAGAAGCTCTTTAGTAGCCCTTTAAAAAACTCTTTTTTTTTTTTTTTAAATCCTTATTTTTTTAGCTTTTTTTTAAGTTAATAATAACTATAATAAAAGGTCGTAGGACTATTTTAGGGTAGCTACTTTTTTTTTAAGTTAATCTCTAAAATTTATAATACTCTTAGTTTAATATTATTAAAATCTCTAAATCCCTTCTTTTTTTATAAAACCGTTTTTTATATTATATTCTTAAATAATACTTAAGAAGTAGTTAAGGGAGCTATAAAGAGGTCGTTTAAATTGCGGGTTTATAATCGTATTTATAAAATCCTCGTAATAATAAACCTTTTTATATATTATAAATTTCTTAACTTTATAACTCTTATAAAGGTATTTTTATTACTAAGTAAAAATATTTATATTTAAAAATCCTTTTTTTAATTATATAATATTCTTTTATATTATATTATTAAGCTCGTTTATTATACTAATTAATTAAGTAAATAGTTACTACGTAGGTATTTCTTTTTATTAATTTAACTAGTTAATTTTTAATTATAGGCCGGTTATAAAAAAGTTATTTAATAAAAAAGCTATTTAAAATAATAATAAAAGACTAGTTATTTAAATAGTTTTATTAATTAACGTAGTTTAATATAATAAACATTAACTTTTTATAAATAATAAAAAGTTATAATTATTTAATTCTATATAGTATTTAAAAATTACCTCTTTTTTTATTTATTTTTATAAAGTTAATTAGTACGAATCTCCTATCCCGTATAATATTAAGAAGTCGTTTTTTTTATATAATAAGATATTTTACTAATTTATAATAGTAAAATTTAATTATTAATTAGTATTAATATCCCTATTATAGAATAATTAGTTCGAATTATAGGTTAATAAAGAGATTAATTAAATTATATAAATTTTTATATAAGTATAAAAAGGAAGTTCTAACTATAGGTTAGGCTAGCTATAATAATTATAAATAGGGCCCCTAATTAGCCCCTGCGTAGTTAGCCGTATGCCGCGGTTAAATTAGACTTCTAATCCAATAGATACTGTCCATAGTGAACACTCGCGAGAGACATTGCAAACATACTAGTACTAAACTACTAACAAGAATTACGTGTAACTATGAATTCAGCCTATAATCTTCGCAAGAATACTGAATTAAGAACAGAATAACAAGACTCCACGCTCTTCTACAACGTTTTTTAAGAAAACGAAATTGGAGTTGAGCCTTCCTATAGTTCTGGGTAGGCTGATTGAGCCTCTTGCTTAAGTTAGCCAAGTACTAAGCCGTTGCATTAGAACAACTTACATGAAGTGCCTTATCTAGAAGAAGAAATCCTGATTGGATTTGAGCTTAATCTTAGTCTCCATAGTGCGCAAAGAGAACGAAGTCAGGTCGTCTTGCCTTTGGCTGATGCGCTGTGGAATCGTAAGACATGTTTTGTAAGTACCTCCGAATATCAGCTATCTTGGGTGCATCATCTTCGATTGCAACCATGCCAAGGGAGACTACTTTGACAATCCTTGACACAGGTGCGTTTTCTTGTTGCCCATTGTCGAAAGATTTACGTGCCCCTCTGTCTAGGGGATTGTTCCATATCTGTTGTCCCCAAGTCACAGATAAATGTTTCAATAGAATCATACTGTTGAAATCGATTTGAGCAGTCAAGGCGCTAAGAAAAGGATTTATGATACACTCTATATGCGGAAGAGGAAAACGACACTGAAGACCATCAAACGTAAAATCAACCGGGAAAGAAATTGTCTGGAAATTTCACCGTCCAATCCAAATACCAAACCCAATACCAGACCTATCCGGCACTCGAGTGCAGTTTCCCGTGTCCTGCACGTCCTGCCTCAAAGCACTAATCCCTGTTGTCGTTGATAGAAGTCTCCCAGGCCCTAGCTCCCTTCCTCGATCGGGTTCGTCCTCCAAGTCGGAATCTTCCGGTCTGAGCTGAATCTTCTTCTTCCTAAGGCCCGAAAAGTCGTCAGTCTCCTGACCCGTTGGTTCGTTTTCTTTCGCTACGCAATGCAATGGAAAATAATCTCTCAGAAAAAGTCCAAAGGAAACGACGAACGCCAAGCTTTTGATGCTTTAGACGAAGCCCTGCTTCGCTCTGGCAATGTCGTCCCTGCTCCAGTCCCGGGTCAAAGGAATGTCGTCACGCACAAGATTGTTGTTGCCTTCGACATCGGTAGGGGTGAGTTCTACCTGCACGGCCTTGGGCATGTCGGCGCTCATGCTGAGCCAGCCTCCTGCGAGCATGGCGATTGTGACACCAAGGTATGTGCCGAAAATCAGAACAAGCTTCGTCGCGAAAGATCCCATGATGGGGTCGAGGCTGGAGATCTGGTTGAAGGCGTAAGTCGTGGTGTAAGCCAGGTGGATCAGCTGGAACGGCAAGCCGACGACAGCAGCGCGGATCATGAGCATCGCGGGGCGGCAGTTGGGGCTGGACGAAGATCGGATTTTCTTGTAGGTGGGCCACAACCAGGCGCAGACGGCGAACATGACGAAGAGCTCCAAGCAGTTACCGATTTGGTTCAAGCTGTTGTTGATAAGGCCGCCTTCGTGACTGGGGGATCCTCCGTAGGTTGCCATGCCGATACCCGCAGTGTTCATGAGATGGGTGACGCCCAAGATAATCTTTTCGGTCCATCGCTTCGGTGATCCGGGCAGGATGATGTTGCTATAGAACACACGTGTGTCAGTCTTTCTTATCGACCCCAGGTATTGACGGATTCCCTTACGCCTCGTAAACAATGCCAATCAAGGTCAGTGACAAGCAAGCCAAACTACCGGCGCTAGTCATAATGTTGAACTGGTTTGGAAGCAATGGCTCGTCTCGTTTGATGACTTGGTAGATATCGGCAATGAATCTCATTCCGAAGTGAGAGACAAAGATAGGCCAGCATACCATGCCCTTCTTTCCGTGCTTCCAGGTGATCCATACTGCGGGAGGGAACATGAGGCCATAGAGAACTAGCTCCGCAATCGCCAAGTTGACGACCTCGCTAGAGACGGGGGGAAAGTTGTGTGCTGCAGCTTCGGCCATGTTGTAGGATTTCCGTTAACGGTAAGTTGGCGGGTCTTGATTGGTGCGTTCGGTATCGAATCCAAATCGGGGAATTGAGGATTGACTTTGCGTATACGCAATGATGTGATTTCAAGAATAGCAAGTTGCGCTCTTGAGTATCTAGTTCGATTAAGATGCTGTTTTTGTCAACTTGGCTCGAGATGATGTTGAATTGTCGGCTGATTTGATCATGATCTTGCGTCGTTGATGGACTATTAAAGTAAACCCCTATGTTGAGGCCGAGTCATTTGTCATGACGACGTTTTAGTCTAAAACAAGATCAGACTGCACAACACTGGCAGATCACTGCAACGATTGACAGCCAAATCATTCGTGTTTGGTGTATTGCACTGTTGCACAGCCGGTCGATGGAACTCTCCCACTCTGTACTGCGATACCGAGACCGAGACCGATTCAAACCCAAATTAACGCCCCTGCGCCGTTACGCAGCGCGGGTAACCCCGAGTGGAGCATTTGGCCTTTGACACAGGCGGGGATCCAATGAACGACTGCCGGCAGGCTCTATCCGGCCCTCAAGGCTAGGATGAACCTAGAACAGCCCAAGGATCTGCTATCTTGTGTATGCAAAAGATGGTGACTGAGTGCAACAAGGCGTTTCACTGCCAGTTGTCTGCTCGCACCTGTCTGCCTCGCCCCCAAGCCTTGCAACGATCTGCCCTATGGTGAACTAGCGGAGAATTTTATCTGAAGCCAAGCCACCCATCCAATCTACGTGAACCCGTCCGTCCAGTCGATGTCACCCATTCCGACAGAGAGTGGGGGACAACTGGGCATCAGATCGGCACTAGGGTTGTAAATACCGACAAAGACCAATCAAGGGGCCCTTGATAGCATGGAAAATCTGGCAAACTTTACCTCAAAACAGATTGGAAGCTCGGTTTCGAGAACCAGCGTGACCTTGGACATGGTCAATTGGTCCCAAGCTCCTACCAATGCTTCGCTTCCCCATCAGATGCGGCGCAACTAACCATAGCTGCGGAGGAAAAAGAATGCCTCAATTGTCCGTGACCCTCTTTTCTCCCGTCACGTCTTTCCGGACATATTGATATTTGATTGATTCTGGATCTGGAATTCTCCATCGGCACTTCTTTTCCGTCTCAGCTTTATTTCTCGCATTCTTGCCATCGATGGCGTTCGTGCTGTAACTACTCGGACTTATTGTATGAGCAATCGAGCAACTAGGGTGCCATCGTACGCTTACACACAGAAGCAACTATAATTAAGCTGTCCAGATGTTTTCTAACGAGGCCACCTAACATTCCAGGGTTTGTGAGACTCGCTCTCGCCGTCCGGACTGTCGATGCTTGAGTAAGCACAGGCCAATCGTCCCGTGTTTGACGACTGAACTACTTAAGACAGCTGAACTTGAGGCACGTCTGGCCTAACTTGACTTTCACCTCGCTTTCGCGGTGCTTTGTGGGGAACCAGGATGCAGCTTGCGCTGCCACGCTGGGGGGACCACAGAAAACCACAATACGACATCAACACCACTACGAATTCAACAACTCTGCTCTGAGTGGCTGTATTGACAAATACTATAAAAAACTCTTTGGGCCGTTTATCCGATCTTCTCGACAATCATTCCGGGCTGAGTTGAGATGACTGTCATTTGAAACCCCAACGCGTCTCCATCCCAGGGCTCTTTCGACAACGCTGAGCTCTGCGAAACCGAATTGCAGCATGCACGATGATCGCGAGATTTTCGAGAGCGCCTTGCAATTCGACTCCGAGAAAGAGGACCTGTTGCGTCAGGACATTGCAGTCAGTAACTGTTCCATTGTGCACGAAATCGCACGAATCAGTATCGTAAACTCTCAAAGTTGCTTGTCTTAGTCGTACCCGGGCTTGTGCTACCGATTCAGTGTCGAAATACAACTCAAGTCTGCAAGCTACAATGCAACGCCGAGGTGGGCAATGTTTGACTGTCGAATGCCGAAGAACAGATCAGGGCCGAAAGAAGCAAGTCTGGTTTGGATGGCAGATTGTGCAAGTTCAGCCACCTGAACTTTCTAGAGCGCTTCAAGACACCCCTGCGCTGCCCAGCCCTTGGTATTAATGACGAACGTCCTTGATCGACTAGCTAGCCGTCGTCTACGTCACATTGAGCTAGTTTTAAGAGGTTGTTTTGGGTCCTGAGGAAGCAGACTTAGCGCTTGGTGTAGGCGATATGCCGCATAGTGCAGCCGCCCTAGGTTGCATGCAGACGCAGCCAAGTTCCGGCATCAAATACGACTACCGCAACAAACTTGGAAGTTGGGGAGTCGATATCATCGATCGTTCACCCAAGAGCTCTCCCACATGTTCATCGAAAACTGAAATGACTCTTACCTCCCCTTTCTGGGACATGATGTTACCCTCCGAGTTACCGTCTCGAGGTCACAGCGGCTCGAACGACCTTTCAACCCCTCATAATCGTTTGACACGTTTCTGCCAAGATTTGTTCCTCCCGTTGATGCAGCAAGATTCAACTTGATGCCTCGGGTGACAGATCTTTGGCATGTGTTTATCTCTTGGTTTGACCAATCCTATGCAGGAGTTGAACCGAATAGAGCAGGTCGACATGGGATCTGAAGCATTCAATCTTGTCAATATTTTCATCTTCACTGTTAACATAGCTTTGTCCAGAGTACCTGCTAGTCTCCATCTCGAAACGTCCACGAAGCCCTCACGAAGCCCTCACGAAGCCCTAGCCATCTGGAGTGCTGACAGACGACATCTAGCCACCGGTTCGCTCGTTGCCAGAAACAGCAAGGAACATGAAAGCTCTTCCATGGCTCAAAGCTCATGCCTCTCATTCGCTCATGCAGAAGTTGCACTCTTAAAATGACAGATAAACACGTAAATCAAGGCCAGCCAGCTGCAGCGATGTTGCACATCTGTCCCCCAAACCATGTGAACGAGAATTGCACACAAGCACAAAGGGCATCAGGAATCTGTGGGACGACATCGACTATGCTGCTGAGAGTAACATCACTTGACTAGACACCGAGGTTATCCATGATGCCTCTGCATCATGAGTCTCGGCAACACACATCTGCCAACCTCTTGCCAGTCACTTTGTCTTAGGAACCATTTTACTTGGCATTTGGCATATATCTGCCGAACCTCCACTGAGCTTCTTTATTAGGAAGCTGATCGTCTATCTTGCAGCAATTGGGCTTGTTCTGCGCCGTGTTGAATATCGAACGCAATGGTTCCTAACTCCATACGCCTCCATGATGCAATTGCCTGTGTATCTTGCGGCCAAGGGTTCTTAATGGAGCAACGACACCCAGTACACACCAATGCTACTGTTACCACACTTGAAACAATTCTTTATCAAGTGATCGGAGTTCAAAACCTGTTTTGAACAAGATATATGGTTCGAACCCCAGATGGAAGAACAGAAATACCTTCCCTCCCGACATAGGACATAGCATCTACCCTTTCCAAATGGGGTTCCGCAGATGTGTGGCTTCAGGCCCATGGTCACGTACTAAAGCTTCTGCAGTATTGGAGTCATAGAAAGATACAATCTTAAGGGGCGCATCTTTTTCTGAATGGTAAATCATTGGCGTAGATCGCACTATTCATTTGTGCCAAGACGACCTAGGCACGATGCCATCGAAGCCAGCACGCTACCCCTCAATTCATGCACCACGCGTATCTTGAAATGTTTTAGGCCGCATCATTAATCTTATTATATCGTATGTTTTCGCGTCTCCGACCCGTTGAGGTTGCAGCGACTGCTGCGCTGCTGTGCTTAATCACCTCAACTCCAACTGGCCAGAGAGTTGTCGCCAAGTGCAGCTCCGTGTAAACCATCGGCCGTTCATCTAATCAATAGCACACGTGCGTCCAGTCATCAGAGCGCTCAGACCTCGGGGACTTCGAAGATTCCTGAGGGGGCTAGCAAGTCCAGCCGCTCTCTAAGCTACCGGCGTATGAGATTCAAGGCGGGAAGACGGGACAGGAGAAGGCAACCTCATGTCCGGAATTAGTCGTCGGACATGACTGGAGGCACGCATAATCTCGGCGAGTCATAGATTACCATTGCCAAGGAAGTGAGCTAATCTAGTAAAGGTTGTTTTTGTTGTCCTAGATATCTACAGATAGCGTCGATGACATCGCAGCCTCTCGAGTCTCAGCCAAAGACCTCTGGGTGTCTCGGCAAACTAGACTGGAGAGCTCATCTCTATTCTGTCCGCAGCGCACGAGTCTGCCTTGGCCACCTGGTAATAGGCTCTCGGTGGTCCTTCATTATTGATTGGTGACTGACTAATTCCCCGATCTAGTTGTGGGCCTTGTACCATCTATGGCTGCAGTCATTTCCCCTCCCACGCGTTGTTAATGATGACAGAGTAGCTTCACTCAGCCATCCCATCTAGTTTTGATTTCCTTTTCGTATTCCACGCAGACTGGAACGAACCATTATCTCAGTGTGTACTTACATTATATGACGATCGAACTGCATCGAAATGATGGGATGCGATCAGCGGTCTGTCTACTTTGACGACGAGAAACCACCTATGAAGAGTCACCACATGATGATTCAGAATGAATAAGTCAGTTCAAGTAAACCACAGGTATGTATCATCTTCTGAAAGGGAGCTGCTCTGACATGTCTGAAAGTCAATGACAGTGCTTATGGTGACATTGCTGTATCCGCCTTACGTTTAAGTACTTAGGCAAATGGCGATATGCCTAAATTACGGGCGACATTTTCTATATCATAAGTAAAGAGTGGACTGAGATCACTATCTAATAGCTAGCAGTTTGGATGAAAATCATGAAAGAAAAATGTGAGATGTTGGTCGACAGATTCGCACCACAAATCAAAATCATGCGGAAAGCGCCAAACTCCATTTAGAAACCAAGGAATAATGAAATTGACAAGAAAAGGAATCATCCCTCGGCGCTTCCAACGAGTCAATCGCTCAAGAGTCCCAAATAGCGCCGTAAGCCGGAACACCTCTAGTTTCAAGGCCATAAACAACCTTCTTCGTGATCTTTTCGTTCGCAATGATAATGACAGCTTCGGCGTTGAAGCTCTGAACAAGGTTGTATCCCATCTTCACCAGATCCGGACGACCCGATATCTTGGTGTCGTGAATCACTGCATTGGGGATCTTTTTCTTGATGGCGTCGAGCAAAGGCTTGCCAAACGTCTGCTCGGGCTTTGGTGTGGACCAGATCAACTGCGTCGCGCAGCTTGGCTGTTGAATGTGGCCAAGAAGAGGCCCAATGCCGGATCCAGTGGCAATAACCACGACGCGGTTGAAGCAAGTCGCGATGCGCATGACACCACAGGTCGGGACACCACGAACCCATATGTGGGTGGGGGGCTTCTGGATGCAATTTTTGGTCCAATCGCCAGCGTTGGAAACAACCAAAGAGAAACCCTTCTCGCGATGCTCGACCTTCTCAGGGGCCGGAATCGTGGCGAACGAGTGCCATTCTAGAAGAGGCCTTTGAGAGAGTCTGACGAAGCTGCCGTTGACGGGGACCGTGTAGTCAAAATGCAGTCTCACTGCGTGGTCGGAAAGCACCTCAGCTTCGACAGGAACTTTCTTGAGGAACAACCAAGAGGAGGCGATGCTCATCGTGGCGACCGCCAGCATCCAGAAGCCGGGAGTTCGAATGCATGCGTCGCCCAGGGACATCTCCGCGACCTTGCTGTCGTTCGCGCCGAGGACAACCTGGACCCAGAACAGCCCCAGCATGGTCCATCCGACGAAACGATGGGTCTTCTCGAAGAGGTCGTGATGGGTCTTACGGAACCCGGGCCAAGCGAGACCGATAGTGATGGTGAACAAACCCGTAAGAAGCCAAGACACGACCTTTGAAGCCATAGACTGGTGGCCCCAATTAGGGCACTCTGTCAGCTGGCAGACCTCATCGCTGATGTTGGAAGCCAAAAGCCAAGCTCCGGCAGAAACAGCAGCGCCTGAGTGAACACCGCCAAAGTGGAAAATCCTGGCGCAGCGCTTCCTGATGGCGAGGGGCCAGGACTTTGGCACGTTGCAGGTGATTGTGTAAAGCGCGTTGATGACAAAGTCCTGACGGGCGAGGACTGCGACGACCAGGTTGATGGCTGTGAGAGTGCTGAGCCAGTTGCGCTGGAACCCGGCAAAGACGAGTGCGATGACGGCCGCGATGTTGAAGAGACCCACGATTGTGAAGAGACGGCGGTAAACGATGGCGATCCGGTGAACGAAGCCGCGGTAGGGACGGCCGAGGTTCTTTTCGGGGATGTCGCCGGTGAGGTCGAGCTTCTCGTCTGTCTCGGTGAAGCTGGAAGCGGAGGATTCGGCCTTGAGGTCCGTGGTGGTGGAGTTGCTGTCCGTAGACAGGGACTCCTTTGAGGCGGTCTCCCTGATGGTGACATCGGCGACTTCCTTCTTGTCGGTATTGCCAGTCTCGGTGACCATGTCTTGAAGTGCACGCTTGTCGACTTTGCCATTTGCAGTCAGAGGAAGGGCATCAAGGAAGTGGAACTTGGTCGGGATGGCGTAGTAAGGTTGACGAGCCCTGACGTGGGCTTGTATCGTGTCGAGATCGCAGTCCTTGGGTGCGACAAATCCGTGGATCTCATTGCTGATGAACAACGCGTTGGCCTTTGAGACGATGGGACAAGAGCTGATTGAAGAGGTAACTCCGTCAAGCTCAACCCGGAACCCCTGCAAAGGATGTGTTAGAAAGCCCTTTGTATGTGTGAGTTTGGAGATGCGACTTACTTTAATCTTGATCTGGTCATCGACTCTTCCAAGGATGTCAATGGAGCCGTCCGATCTCCAGCGACCGAGGTCACCAGTGTTGTACATCATAGACCTACAAGTGTGTTAACCGGTAGATCTGAATAACACGATGGATTGTACTCACCCGTCATTAGCAAAAGGGTCCAGCTTGTATCTCTCAGCAGTCTTCTCGGGCAGAGAGACATAACCCCGAGAGATTCCGTGGCCACCGGCCCACATAACTCCGGCTTCTCCAACACCGAGAGAGTTGCCCTGCGCGTCAAGGACGTAGACAGTGTTGTTTGGTGTAGGCTTTCCGATTGTCAGAGCTTCACCCGGGCGGTGAAGATGCATAGTGTTGACAATGGTAGTCTCCGTAGGTCCACAGCAGTTGTAGTAGGTTGCGTGAGTGGCCCAGAGGTCGGCGAGCCTATCAATCTCATCGTCAGTATAACTCACTTTAGAAGTGCAATGGAATTCTCACCTCTGAGAGCTGGGTTCACCTGCCGTCGCAGCAACTCTGATGTTGGAGTACTCCCGAGGATCATACTTGGCCAAAATGCTTGGTGTGCAAATTAAGACTTGAGTCTGTGGGTTATGTTAGTCTTGTCTTGCTGGATGCTAGGTCTTGGTTATCTCACCTCTCTCAGACACGGCTCCCACTTTGAGCCTCTCAAGACGAGAGTTCCTCCGTTGCAGAGACATCCCAGCATCTCCCATGCAGCTACCATATACTTAATCAGCATCAGCGATTATGGTGTTAGTAACTAAGACTTACCCATATCAAAGCTGATGTTCAACACCTGACCCACCCGCGTTCCAGGTGAGATACCCAGGCCACCAGGTGAAAGGCACACGAGGTTAGTCACATTTTTGTGGGTGACATCCACTCCTTTGGGAGTACCCGTAGTTCCTACAGGGCCAAAGGGTTAGCTCAACTGCCTTCTAAGATATAAATGGACGATGACATGTTCGCTTACCCGAGGTGTAGATGACGTAGCAGCCATGGTCTGGTTGGGCCAGGTCCTGGATAGGGTAGGATTGCGAAACCTCCTTATCTTTCTCCGAATCTTCATCAATGACAAAGGTCTCGCAGGGAACACCGAGAGTGTCGAATCGATGCTTCGTCGACTTGAGACATAAAACGTGCTTGCCGCCCGCCTGTTCCAAAACAAATCGTAGTGTAGAGTCTGGCACCACACCGCCATCGAGAGGAACGTACTGAGCACCACAAGAGAGAATCGCAACTATACCAACCAGCATGTCAATGCCTCGCTTTACGACTAGCGGCACTCTATCTCCAGGCTTGACCCCGAGTGTGGTCAGTTTCCTTGATAACTGGTTGGCTCGAGTAGCAAGATCACCGTAGGTGATCTCACGAATTTGCTGCGACGACAAGTCACGCCCTGCAGTGACATCAGGATGAGTCTCTGCATGATGATAGAATGCGGCCGTAACAGTGGGATAGGTGGACTTGATTCGTTCGCCTTGGGTAAAGGATAGAGGGGCTGGCCCAACCGGAGTTGACGCCGAGTCTTGAACGATAGTGTTCTGCATGGCTGCGGGACTAAAATAGACTGGAGGAGGGAACTGGCAAGGATAAATTCCAAATGAGAGCCAAATAAAGACCAGACTATTCCAAATCCTAATAGATCTGAAGGAGTAAATGCTCCTGTTGCTTGTCGACTCGTCACCATGTTGGCGAGCGCTCGAGACTTTAAATATCTTCGCCAGCCTCCTTTGGAGCCCCTCGACAACCTCGACCCCCAATACCCTGACAACGCAAGTCCTCATCCTCCTTCCTGGACCGGACGCAAGAGGAAAATCTCTCACCATCAAGTACATCCGTGTTGAGTTGCATCACACCCAAGGTCATCCACCGGGGTTGTTGCGTGAATCCTCCCACTGATGGCCAGCAGACATCTTCGAACTCCACCCGAGCTACATCGAGAGGTTCGGACTGACACATCAAGATTCTCCTTCCGCGTTGAGAAGACCTCGCAGCCATCTCAAGAAAGAAACCATGTCCTTGTCAGGACTGCGGGTGAACTTGACCGCTGGCTCTCAAACAGGAAAGTTGTCGGGGCCGACGTGCGCGCATACATCCCTTCATCCATCCATCCATCTCATCACATCCAAACATCGATAACATCCTCTTCAAGGTGTATCAACCAAGGTGGCAGAGTCCTGCAACGTGCTGCAAGGCCCCACCTCGCAACTCGTGGGACCTAGCTTCTAGGTGTGGTGCTTCATGCAAGCACTTTCAACCTAGTTGCAAGTTAACGCGTTAATCTTTACAAACAAGTCCAAGTCCACAAATGACATCGGTCTAACGCCCACGGCCCGGCCTGGGGAGTGGGCCCTCGACTGCCGGTGGGCGGGGTGGAACTTGGTTGTCACGATTAACTAACTACCTTCTCGGCCGAGCTTAGGAACATCTGGCCGCCGGAATACGAGACCGCAAACGAAAGCAACGCAGCGTTTCATCGCCTGCTGGCTACCGACATAAAGGCACTAATCACTGATCAATGATCACTGATCGTCCACTCAGTCGCGAGCAACGAGTTTTGGGGCCTGATTGCCTTCTGCGGCGCAGCGGGGAGCTCGGGATCGACTCGGAGGATCGACGAGGCTTCAAGGATCATGTCCTTGGAAAACGAGACCACAAGAAACGGCTCCAGACTTTCTCCAGCTGAGGCCTTGTGACCGACGAAGCTGCTCTTGTCCCTTCTCCCAGGTCCAGTCTTTGCGCAAAAGGCTCTGGCGACGGGCTAGGCTTCATCAGTGAGTGGAGGGAGGATCCAGCCCCCAGAAAGTCCAGATCGAGATGGCTCCAGGATGGCTGCGACGCAATCTAATCAATCTCTACGAGTGGATTCAAGTGGTGTGATTTTCTGCCCCCGCGATCCGTGGGCAGCAACTGGGCCAAGCCATGAAAGTTGGTGTTGACGCTGGCTGGCCTCTCTCTTCGAGCCGGGCCCCGGTGCAACCTATGGGGCCGGGCAACCGTGGGGGACGATTTAGACGCGGACAGGGCGATTCCGTTTGCACTGCGACGTTCCGGAACTATCCCTTGTTGAGAAGCTCTATGTGCCGATGCAACCTCACGTCACTCAACCGAACGCAACCAAACGACCTATCGAGAGGGCCCAAGAGGTGGCCAAGACGCGGGAAGCACATCATACAACCACCTCAAGACGCGGTTCCCTTCTTCGCGCCTAAATCATACAGGTCCATGTCACATGTGAGCGAGGCACAGTTGTTCAAAACCAGAACTTGGCGGCTTTTCGGGAAGCTGCTTGTGGATGACAGATGCTGATGTAAAACCGTACAGGTATCGCTCCTAACCGGTTTCTGTCAACCTTTTTGGACGCTTTCTTCTTCCATATTGCGTGGAAAGAGGTAACATTGGACTAGGCGAAAACAGCGCAAGGCGGGTGATCACATTGCAGTTGCCGCAACGAGCCATCTCCTCCGAGCCGCTGCCGCCGTCTGCATCGGAAGCCCGACCGTAGTGGGGTCACGGAGCTGGGGGTGGGCCGGGGCAACCAAGACTGGATTCCTCAAGGGTGCTGGTGTTTTGAACTTTTGAAGAGCTTCACACGCGCGCGCGCAAGATCGGGAGACATCGCAGGGCTTCGGTTGTTGGCTCGTTGGCCTACGACATTGTCCTGCACTTTATCAAGTTTTCGTCAGCATCTTCAAGGACCGTTTCCCGCGGAATTTCATTGCGATCCTGGTCTTCGGAAGCCCTGTGACGTTTACTCCGAGTCATTTTCGAACGCGCGGGATTAGTTGTGACGTCGCTTCGTCAGCTCCCCCGGTCTTGACTATAACCGATGTCGGACATTTCCTCCCTAAAGGTGGCTGGGATGTTTCTGTTGCTCCCCTATAACGCGTCAAAGGGTTGTATGGCCTGCAACCGTAGCAAAAGCCTCAATTCGCCAAGTCGGCGACATTGTCCGAGTATCAGACGGAGCAGGACCGGTCAGCGTAGGGTTCCTTGGCATGCCAGAGGACGTGTCGGACTTCGGAGCAGGATCCGCTCGAAGTTAATCGGTCGGCGATCAGATCTCAATCAGAATTGGCAACTCTAACCTGCCCATGCACACCTTGTTTGGACTTCCCATGACCTTCACGTGCTGTATAAGATAGCATCAAGTTGGTGTTTTGCCCAGTGGTCGCGGAGACCAAAATTTTGGCCCACTTGGCACGCAAAAGGACTTGAAGATCGCGCACTTGTCGGGTTCACATCAATTAACGTCATTTACGGCATGTTTGCAGTTTGAAGAACTGATCTTGTCTTACCCTCCTGCCGCATCTAGCAGCTGTTTGTCTGTGTCGTGCATAAGCCTCGGAGCTATCCGCAGTGCTACAGAACAAACTTGACAATGCTTGCATACGATGCGGAACATGTGGCAAATCATGTAGCACCCATCTTTCCCTTCACGGTACTTGAACATGGACAGCCTAGAGCTTGAAATAAAGTCCGAGGGCCTTTTGCAGATCTTCCAGAACAGGGTACGGTGCCTGACATATGTTGACACCTAACTAAAGGGGTGTAGTAGCAGATCGCTGACGGCGCTTAGCGGGGTTCAATCATATATGCATAGCTTGAGGTTGTACGGAAGCCCATGCCTTATCAAGACTCAGAATTTGTGTCATATTCGACACCAAATACGCCTTCAGATGAACAGAGGCGATATCTGAAATGGGCTTTCTGCGGCAGCACATGCTACCAAAGTAGGCAGGAACTCCCACAAACTGTACGGTTGGCGTGGCAAGGCAACAATCATTTGTCATGATGCCGCAAACTTCGAAGTCATCAATGCAGGTAATGTAGGTTTCAAGGTAGTCAACATGCAATTTTCCAAGTCCAAAGGCTGCTACTGTGTCCGAGGAACTTTTGGTAAATTTTAAAGGGGTTTTCACTGTTGTTTCGAGTGTCGAGACCGCCCTTTTGCTCTTTGTATAGTATGAGGAGAATACATGCATCGTGGGCAGCCAACCAGATTGGCATTGATTTTTGGTTCAAAGGCTAAGCAGGGAGGACTCAAACGAAGCGATGTCAAAGAATTTAGGCCCTTTTTCCCAGGCAGCAAACGAAGGAATAATTAACAACAAAATACAAGGCAGGTAGTACACTTCGGATGAAACTGGGGCCGCCTACCTAGGCAGGAATCAGGCTTCCTGTCTACCTACACAGTTCTTCTAGAACAAGTCAACTGTCTCCATCGTATCCCACAATCAAACGCCAAAAGTGAGAATAGCTTCACCAAACCTACAAACAGATGCGATGGTATAAGCATGGAGGGTACAATGCCCACAGCAACTCTCGCTCCTTCCGTTTTCCATCGCTACAGACAGCCCCATCTCATCAAACGCCGCATCCGAGTTCCGAAAAAGAAGCACCGCCGCTACACTCGATCCAGAATATTGCCAAAACAGGAAAGTCACATTCTCGCGATAGCATCTCGAGATAGCACGCCTAGCATCAACATGTCTCGTTCCAGCTCTGGCAAGGTCAGCGCTTCCTCGGGTTCCACGGCCAACCTCAACCCGTCCGCTCAGCCCTTCACCCCCACGCGCGTCGATAGTTCTCCTACCAGTACTCCAGTTGATCACGGTATGTATATGCATATGCCAGCCAAATACGCACATCTCAATCCTCCTCCTCCTCACATGAGAGGCTTCATTCCCCCGCGATTTCACGTGCCAGCCCCACCCCCACCGTTTGGCCACGTCGATCAGCAACCCGGATCTTCACATGGACATGGTGCCATCCCACCATCTTCATCGCAACATAACGCTAACCCCCAAACCGCAGGCGATCTTGCCTACCACCAGGCCAAAGCCGTTGAGGCTGCAAACATGGCGGCAGCGCAAGGTATGCCTTATCCTGGGTACGATCCTACCCACCCTCCTCAGCCTCCATACCCGCCTCACCCATTCTACCGTCCTTCCCATTACGGCGCGCCTCATGCGGCTCATGCAGGCCCAATCCCTCCTTCTCATCCCGGTCTCAAATTCCGTCCTGACAGTAATCTAGGCTCTCGGCCTCCCGGCTACGGCCCTGACGATCATCGCTCTTCTCCAGTCGATCCAGCAGCAGCTGCTGCTGGCTATTCGACCTACAACCTGTACGCTCAATACTTTCAACACACCCCTCCCGGACGTTCTTCTACGCCTGGTTCGGCCGGTCTTTCGGCCGGTCCCTTCAACCCTACCACCCCGCCCAACCGGCACAGCAGACCCGGCCAAGCTGACCCCACCCCGCCAGCGCATACATTCTCCGATGATGGCGAGTTTTACCCCGGCACTGACCCACGCCTGAAGAACCACAACCGCGCGGCAAACTCTCAGTGAGGAAGTTGGGAAATAAGAGGGAGATCGTCGAGCTGGAGGTCGTACCGTTACTACGTTATCAGGCTGCGGATGGTTCCTTTCGTTATCTCAGATGTCGACAAGTGTTGCAGTGAAAAGGCGATGAAGTCACGTCATCGGATAGCAGAGATTCGCACTTGAGCTTCTTGTCTGTCAGGCGTCAACTATGATCAATGGTCAACTCTTGCTTTATGGCTTCTTCTCTTCTCACACGGTATGACAAAACATGGAAGGAACCTCATGGAAAATGTAGGGAGATGCTGCCAGCTTTGGGAACGGATATTGAAACTGCTGCGCATATTTTCGAGGAGTTTCCTCCATGCTGGGCAGCTTAGTGATCTCCCCAGCTCGTCAAAACTTCTGGAGCCTTCCCAACAATGACCCTTCCACAAGGCAAAGTCAAACTTCAGTTCTTACAGTTTAGACACATGAGGTAATGAGTAAACATTGAGCCTCATGCTAGTACCATATAGACTAAGAGTAGGCCATCCTAGAACCCTACCATTAACTGATGTCGTAATGCCAATTCGGTTGAGCTAAACTTCAATGACATCCAGCAGGCATCTAGTACACTTTTTTGATCCTTGGTACAAGAGCAATCTCTAATAACAGGAAATGGATGGACGAATTGGTCTTTTTCTTCATTTGGAGACAAACCTGACACAAATTTTACGCCTAAAGTAAACCAAATCCGCCAGTACTCAGATAGTGTGTCACCTGTCTTAGGCTTCAAACTCCTCACTTTCTGTAAGGAATGTATGTAAACGACAGTATGGGAAAGAGCCACCACAGAGTGGAAGCCGGCGCATGCCATAGGGGTGGTGGCAGTAGCATCTGATGAATACATGTGATCACGTGGTAGTATACGTCGGCGAGATTGGTGAAGTTAGGTACTTGAGGATGTTCTCCTTTCCTCTTTTCACCAAGTGACTTGAGGACCGTGGTCGAGGGGCTAAGGAGGCGCCAGTGGAATCCATTCTTACTCGGAAAACGTCAAACCAACGCTTAGTTTTTTGTTCGATTCCCTACGAAAGACCCTTCTTTTTCTTCATCTGCATCCCCCATCTCATCTCCTCCTGGCCATAGAATTGTGAATGGAACGTTTAGCCCTGATTCTACCTGGGACATGTCACAAACAAACTGGATTGTTGAGGTTTCAAATTTCCCGCCAGCCCATCTTTCTCATTCTAGCTATCGTTATAGCAATCGCCAACGTTTCAACGTTGAAGCTAGAAAAGACAAAGAGGATATTAGACCGGGAGGAGCACACTGCCTTGACCTGCACAGTGTGCTCTCCGTCAGATTCATCTCATCAAGCTCCAAGTGCAATCATTTTCTCATACAAGTTCACTTAGACACCTTCGCCCTCCCAAAGTCCAGCTTCTCCCACTTCATGAAACAGCCACTCAGAAAAGCCACAGCTCCCGCCGCCACAATCACAAATTGCATATCAGCAATTACACTCGCGACGTCTTGAACGGCAATCGCAACCACCCGACGATCTGCGGCCGTCCAAATCTTGGAGTCGAGACCAGCCAAAGCTTCCCGAATATCGTGATCGTTGTAATTAAGCCCCGAAAGCGACGCGTGGAGACGGTTGAAGCCGAGGTTCGAAAAGACACAACCAGCTAGAGCAAGTGTGACTGAGATACCGCCAAGCTGAACCATGATGAAGAGCGCGGTGACGTCGAGACGACGGTTCGCGGGTACGGCCTGCGTCATGATGGCAACTCCAGTCTGCCACATGCATCCGGTCCCGGCACCGATGAGGGTGCTGACTCCCATTACTCGGGCCTCGGAGGTTTGAGGTGTGATTTGAGTTTGAAGGCCGGCGCCGATCATTGCCAGGGCACCACCTGCCACGTAAAACGGGGCATATCGACCGATTACTGGTATCATGCCGGCCATGACGATTGTGAAGATGATGAAGGTGAAGATGAATGGAAGTATGCGGACGGCGGCATCGACTGGCTCGACTCCCTTTGTAAAGGCAAAGAACAATGGTGTGTAGTACAAAGCGATTCCGTAACAGCTGCCGGCAGCCATTGTTCCAAGGCCGACGAGGGCGATGGTTCGGCTCTTGAGGAGGTCTGCAGGAATCGCTCGGTGTTCTTTGCTAGTGAAAAAGCAGAAGTATTGCTGCGCAATATAGATGGCGTATATGACACCCACAAAGACCCAGGCCACGATCGCTGAGTGAGACGGCCACTCCCAAGTGGAACCGCTGAAGATGAGAGCTGAGCACAAAAGGATGAATCCGGCCATGTGCAGAACGATGCCGAACCAGTCGATGGCAAGGAGAGCGCCGATAAGAGGCGTGCTGACGCCAACCTCGATGGGAGGCAGAGCTACGAAGTTGAGGACGGCGATGACAGCAAGGATGGGCAGATTAAGATACATTGCCCATCTCCAAGTAGCACTTTGGTTCTCAGCAAAGGCTCCTCCGATTACGGGACCTAATGTCAGTCCAATTGCCCACGAGACAGCCATGATACCTTGGACACGAGGAAGCTCTGCTGGAGTCGTGAGAAGGACGTTGACCAGGATACAGCTATATCACGCCATCAGCTAATGCGAGCCCAGTGAACGAGGGAGTCTACACTTCACTTACAGCTGGTAGATTCCAGCTCCTCCAACTCCTGAAACTGCGCGACCGATAATGACGGAGTTCATGCCGGTGGCGGAACCAGATACGGCTGCACCAATGAGAAAGATCAAGGTGTAGGCAACTATCTGCAGCTTTACATGGCCCAAAAGGGCGAGCTTGCGAACGAGAGGAACCATGCAGACTTGGGTTGCCGTGTAACCCGTCGCAACCCATGGCAGGAGATGGACCTGGCCAAAGGCTTCGTAGATCGGTGGTTGGATATTCGCAATGTTACTGACATCGTATCCTACATGTTGACAGGAGAACTTAGCTAGTGTCTACAGGTTGTGTGGAATTGAAAGAAACGGGTGGCCTCACCAAGCAGCATGCCTCCAAGGAAGAAAGCTGACTGTATGCATGGCCAACGCCAGGCTGCCATGCCATCTCTGGGGTGTTTGTTCGGCAACACTCCATCGATGGCTTCCTTGGTCTCTGGAAGAACGCTGCCTGTGTATGAGCTCCCTCGCTCAACATCAGTCCCGGCTGTGGGCTTCGTGTCTGTCTCCATAGCTTCCTGGCAACCTTTTGTGATGTAAGGTAGGTGGGTATGGTCTTCTGAGCTTCGTGTAAGAGGGCCAAAGCCAAGCCGCAGAAGTAGACTGTGAGACACAAAGAACAAAGTTGCTGCAGTGTTTGATACAGGAGAGAAGATCAAAAGGCAATGGGGCAGTCTTCTGCATATATACAACGCACTCTTCCGTCGGAGAATTGGCATCTGCCTGGGCAAGGCAAGGACGTGCCGTATCTCTGCTTTGCTTCGGACGGGAATCGCGGCGCGCCACACCCACTCAATCCTTACCGCCCGCCCGTGTCCTGCTCTGCGCCCCAGCGGCATGCAGTTTGCTTCAGCCCGCCCCCGGGACGGGCCCCCAATGGTAGCCGAGTTCCAACGCCCAACGCATTGTTTCCCAGCATCAAAGTTACAGTGAAGTTCTGTTTAGGTTGAGTCACCAGGATGGACCACAAAAGCCGTGTGATGAGATCGAGCAAACAAGCCAAATGTGGCTGTACGTCCGAAACACAAACGGCGGCAACAGAGTTGGAACCAACGAAGACAATTTGACGTGCTCTCTCGATCCCGGTGCTGTGCCGCACTTTATTTTGCAACCAACAACGCAGCGATTTACCCATAGGCAAACACTCTTCTTCGATCGAGATGAGCGGTCGACAATGCTCAAGTAAAAAATCGGAAATGGCAGGACTCATAATTCGCCGTACAGCCTGATTTGGTAGTCGCAAAGAGCCCAACATGTCAACACCAATTAAGCCTCAAAAGAAGTTGATAAGCTCACGTCAGCCCCGCAATCCAATCTACTGGTACAATGTCCATCCATACTTTCAAAGTTTGACGTGTCGATAGGGCCACGGAAGGAACCTCGTAGAGCCGGTTGTGGTAAGATTGCCCTTCCTTAGCGGCCGCAACCCCCGGCTTCCGACCGCGTGCCCACCTTGGTTGGCCCGCTGTGCCGGCAGGAATCCATGCAGTGAGATGCAGCCAGGGATTTGTTGGCCCCCTCCGACTTCAACGGATTGTACGAGCCGCCAGTTTGTATCTGAGCTATTCCAAACTCGCTGATCGTCCCATGTCGGGCGGCTGAAAAGCCTTGGCGGGGGCAGAGTTGGACTGAGTTCCAACGGCAACACGGATACTCATCGTGTGAGTTGCTTAGGGTTACCTGCAGGTGCGAATTGCTCTATGGTGGGATTTAATCAAAAGCCTGTGAATTCGAAAACCAATGATATGCTCTTGTTGTCCTCGCTTCGCCTCTATCAGCTTATGTCAAATTTGCCCAATCTCGACCTTCTTGGGGAGTCAGTAGGACAGGATTATCAGTTGGAGGAGCAAGGATGATACAAGGTAGGATACAAAGGAATTCTTGGACCCCAACAGCTCCGAGCCTAATCGGACGCAGTTACGGTTTAAACGAAACATTGACTTTACGACCTCAAGTCCAGTCCTCGAATCTGAAAGTTGAGGTCAGCCACAATGTCTCTTTCTCTCTACCTGACCGAAAGCAAACAAAGCCAATGAGGCAGGGTACATGTACGTAACAAAGCCTCCAGCGCCGCGAAGACATCGGCGCAAGAACCCCACTTTCGTCTAAGCTTCCGCGTCCCGCTCCATCATCCGGTGTTGTAGGATCTCCAAACCCAAACTACTCCGTACCTCACTCACACAAAGCGAGCCCGACAAAAATCACGACAAAGAGTCGATTGAAGCTACAACCTTTGCTCCACGAACAGCAAAAGAGGAATCAAAAGGTTTCGTGCCCAGAGGCGGATTCGAACCGCCGTCAACACGGATCGCTGTATAGAAGAACCACAACGTATCATCCTAACCAACTAGACGATCTGGGCTACGGGTACTAGGGCTGTGGACCCTTGCTTGACGGGGCAGCTCAGAAACGGGTAAATGAATGGCTGCCGTAAGCCAGGGCAGCAATTCGACCGCCCATCTTGGCCAACAAGATGCCGGATACCTTCTCAATAGTGAACATTTGCTGTTTCAATGCCATTCAGTAAATCTGAAGTCAATTTCAATTATTGGAGACAGTTGTGGAGGATTCAACGCTCGCACATTCTTTGGGCTACCTCACAGCGTAAAGCTGCGTTTGCAATCGGAGACCTCTACATAGCTCAAGTCTAGTATGCACTAACTTGATTTCAAATAACCGTATTCTCTCCCTCTAGCCGTTCCCTTTCCCCTATGCGAGTTCTTGAAAGAATCTGTTGAGGTGCACCAGGATCGGAGTAAAACAGGCATGGAGGCTCGCGTCTAATAAAAATGTTAGAAGTGCTTGCTACGGTAAAGCTGTTCATGTCGCTCGACCAAGACCATGTTCTTTGCTTCGAGTAGGTAGACCTGCATTGTCCTCGACAAAAGAAGGTTTTCTATTCTTGCCGAGATAATAAAGGTCAAGAACTTTGTTCTAATTGTCATTTGAGTTGAGTCGATGAACAATGAACTGGTCCTTTGAAGCCGTGAAACATTGACAATACAAGACACAATCATTGCAGTCATGATGTATTTAAGGTAACAGGAATCCAGAAAAGAAAGTGTCTTCTCGGAGCATCTTGATCATCTCAGCTTCTCTAAGGCCTCCAGGAGCAATATTCATACTTAATTATCACAGCATTTACAGCAGCATCTCGTAAGTCAACTAAACCCCCACCCAACTAACAACCTTCACAATGGAGAGCAATATGCCTTATGGTACTCCCGGACACTCTGGTAAGAGATGGGTAGAGTCATCAAACGCAGATCGTTCACCAAAGAGGCCTCGTCTCAACATCAACACATCGGGTAACGGACCAAACACACGTTCAGTAACCTCCCCTATCCCCCTTAGTCCAGCAACAGACATCTTGTCGATCTATCGCCGAGGCCCATACGTTCCTCAGGGAGGAACTGGCTCTCAGATCCAGCCAGTCCCCAATTTCCTTCAGCTCAACCCCATCCAATCGAACCGGCCCTCAAGCAGTCTGCCAGTTACCCTCCCTCCTCTCAGGTCCATCATCGCCAACAATTTTCAGTATGCCGATAACCAAGCTTGTCGGACATGTCCTCAATGCTCCGAAACCATTCTAGGCCCGGAACCCATCGGCACCAACGGACGACCCGTCTCCACCGTATGCGAGAACTGCAGGCAGGGCAACGTCAGGGAGCAGGTTCTCCGTAACATCGCCGCTGAAGCCCTTCTCCTACTCAACACCGGCGTCGTCCCAACCCGCGACAACACAGGTGAAGCGTCAGTGGCCCCCGTCAGCCCTCCAAAGCAAGATGACAGTCACAGGCTATCCCAAGAGTATCAACAATTCCAGCCCTATAGGCCGCTCCTCTGCGTCCGCTGTAAGAGGCCAGGAGTACCATGTGCTCCCGGACGACGACGATGCGCAGAGTGCATCTGCATCCTCGTCGCCTTTGGTCCAGACGATGGTTCTGGTTTCCAAAAAGGTAATAGTCAACCCAACCCGTTCAGAAACGTCCCTCTCTCATCTCAAAACCTCACTAGGCCGCCAATCCCTTGCGACGTCTGCCACGTTAAGACCGTGCCTCCAGGCACGAAGCGCTGCGAAGATTGCATCGCCCCAGACACCCCAAACACACCGCTGACAGCTTTCTTCACCGCACAGGGAATCTGCGTCATATGTGAGCGTAACCACGTAGTGCAAGGTAAGTCCCACTGCAGAAAGTGTCTCTTCGAGGGAACGACCAGCGCCGAGCCCCTACAGGCTCTCCAGAGCCTGCCCGCGGCCGAGATCATGCAGTGTACGGGTTGCGGTCACCAAGTCCACAGGACTACCGAGGGTTACTGTCGCGAATGTCGAGACAACATGCCGGGCGGCAGCGGGAACAAGTCTCAGGGCGGGGCGATGGATGTCGACGACGAGCCTGCGGAAGCTGTGTCCTCCACAGGTATCTTGACGAGAACGAAGTGCGGTTGCCAGAAGAACTTTGCGCGACTAGGCAAAAAGTTATGTGCGGATTGCCTAGCTGCCAAACATATGGTCGGATGGAGAGGATGGACTGCGTGGAGGAAGACACATTGGCCAAGACCCGGTCGCACGAACAAGAAGCATTAAGCCTGGTGTGTGCAAGCCTCAAGTGAGGGGTGGGTATTCAGGGTTGGTGGCCCTTACTACTGAATCTGGTTCAGTTGAGTTGAAGAAGGAAGCAATGCTTCGTTTTTTTAGTCGAATTGCTGCTGAGTGAGAGGTGGGTGGGTTTAAGAGGATAGGCCAGCTCAAGGCAAGGTGGAGATGACTGAAGATGAAGCTTTCCGCAGGCTAGAACTGTCGATAGGCGACCTAATAGATGGAGTCAACTTTGCGAGAAGTCGTCGTGAACTTGACCAAGCACTTGATTGTTTGTTTGCATGCTGGAACACAGAGCTTTTGATTACATATGCCGTCATCCCCAAACTAAGAACCCAGGTTTCAAACAGAGAGACTCTGCAACAGCCTCGCCTAGTCTATGTACCGTTGGCACGTCTTCCGCCACGTTTACTCCTCTCAATGTGGCCCTGCAGCACCTTCTTCGTCTGTACCAAACTCCTCTTGTTCTTGTACTTGGCCTTGTTCAGCGTCATCATAAAGTTCTTCTGGCGCGCCTTCTCCTTGTTCGTCGAACTCTTGCCCTCGGCTTCCTTCTTGGACCGGCGGATGGCCTGCGTCGACTTGTGCTCCTCGCGACCCGGCTTGCCCTCCTGAGACAACGCGACTCTCTCCTCCTTGGTCGTCTTGCGCAGCCTGGCGGGAGCCTCAATCTGCTCAGCCGTAAGGCCGTCGTCTGCGTGACGGGCCAGAGCCTTCTCAGCCTCCTTTGAACGTTTCGAGGTCTTGCCCAGTGTTTTGTTGAGACTGGCCTCCATGCGCAGCTCTTGGAGTTTCGCGAGATCGGCAGGTGTGAGAATGGTGGTCGTGGCGAGTTTTTGTATCCGCTCAAGTTCATCGGCGTCCTCCTCCTCGTCCTCCTCCTCATCATCCGAACCGTCATCTGCTGTCCTGCGCTTCTTCGGCGCAGGCTCGTCTTCATCATCCGAGTGATCAACGTTGATCCAACCGCCGGAGTCGTCGCTGTCATCCGAGTCCACTTCCCAGTCCTCTGACTTGTAGCCCTCCTCATCCTCGTCTTCGTCCTTGTCGGCGCCGTCTTCTGGCAAGCCCTTGGCGGCACGCTTGAGCTTGCGCTGCTCCTCCTTGTATCTTGCCAATAGTTCGATACCCTCAATGCCTCCAACTTCCTCCTCGCCGAATCTCTTCGTCTTGATTTCTCCGCTTCTAAGACCCATAGACGCATCCTTGCCTCGGTCCTTCTTCTGCAGCAGATCAGCGCCAACCTCTCTGTACAGAGACAGAAGACCCTTGGCCGCCATCATTGTTCCCTTATCTTTGCTCTTTCTGTACTGAACAAGATCTTGCAACAGTGTATCGGACATAGCCAGGGGCTGTCTGACGCAAATTTCACGGATAGCATTCAGACCAGCTGCAGCGACTTCGGCGGCGGCGGCTTCTGAGACGAACTCGTTGGCAATCTTCTGGATGAGGGGCTCAACCGCATCAGGGGGAACCAAGCTATGCGTTCCCTGGGCCAGAGAAGCCAAATAAGAAGTGACCGACTCTTGGCGGGGCGTGAGGAATTTGATAAACCAGGAGTACAGGCTGATGATGGTCAACTTGTGAAGACCAACCAGTCTCGTGACCAGCTGCAGGACGAGGAGCTTGTTCTCGTGCGAGAACTTTGTCTTGGTGCTTTGCAGGTGCTTCTGGAACACGGTCTCGGCGAAGCCTTGAGGGTCGTGCAGGAGGTGGAAGGCGGAGAAGTTGAGCGGGTGAGGCTTGCCCTTGCCGCGCTCCTGCTTGTGAATCTTAGCAACGGCCTTCTTGTATGCATTCGCCTGTTTCTTTGACTTCTTGTTGATGCCGATCTGATGCTTCATCTTTTGCAAATCAATCTGCTCCTCGTCACTGCTGTCGTCCTCCAGCTCCTCACGCTCCTTGTCGCCACCGAGGAAGAAGCGCACGGAACCAACGACAACCTTTTCGTTGTCGGAGAGAGCCGCTTCCTTCATAACGTCGACCGTCTTGGCATCGGTCCAAATTTGTCGCTTCCACAACTCGCGGGTCAGCTTGACAGCCCAAACAGCTTTCGGTGATGTGCGGTCGGCCGTGATGAGGTTGTAAAGGACGGTCTGGATCGTGCGGTTGAGGGGGTGGTTCGTCGCCTTGGAGTTCGCATTGCGCATCTCGGTAAGGATCTTGCCGAACAGGAGCGTTCGCAGCGACTTGCTGGGTGATGACACAAGAATGGGGAACAGCGTCGTGAGATAGTACGTCGAGTCAATGACGTCCTTCTTTCGGAGGAGCGCCAAAGCTCCGACAATCTTCTCGCGCAATTCGGGGTGCAGAACCTCGTGGTGCTGCAACAGGATCGCCTTCAGGTCGTCGGGGAACGCGACAGCATGCTTCGGGTACAGGTCGACGGTGTGAGCGAGGAGATCGACGAGGTTATGGAAAGACTCTGTGTACTCTCTCGTCGCTGTCGTCGGCGAAACGAGGAAGACCTCGCGCTGGCTCTCGTACTGGCCCCATTGCTGGAGGAAGTTCTCTTCGTACGACTTGGGATCGCGGCGGATCTTGTACTGCAGGCCGGCGCTGTGCTTGTTAGTGATTGACGTGTCGGCTGGATCGCGAGTGACTTACAAGTCGACGTCGACCTTCTCGAGGGCGGTCACCTTGCGCTTTCCCATGGTTGCTATTTTCGCGATTGGAGTCGACGAATTGATCGGTGTCTGAGCGACGGCGGGGGACCTGACCATCAAAAATCTCGACGGTCGGCAACTTTTTTTGCTTATCGTTTATCTTATCACAGATAATCAGCTTATCGGTGTCAGGAAGCAATTTTGGTGGGTCCGTTGGCTGCACTTCACCAATCGGAGGCAGTCAAACACGGACCTTT
The DNA here is from genome assembly GCF_030869305.1 of Colletotrichum tamarilloi. Classification (NCBI taxonomy): domain Eukaryota; kingdom Fungi; phylum Ascomycota; class Sordariomycetes; order Glomerellales; family Glomerellaceae; genus Colletotrichum; species Colletotrichum tamarilloi. The sequence continues at coordinate 42,192 of NW_026849540.1, read as the reverse complement.
GTCCCTTCCTCTTGAGGCATCGCAAGAGAGAAGTACTTAAGGTAGTCGAGAGTACTCATTCCCACGATCAAAGACTAAGGTATTGAGAAAATCGACATTTGTTTAAAATGAATATGAGGATTATTAGAAACTCGGCTGAGTCTGGTTGAAAAGTGAGACTGCTGATGGTGGGGATACTAGAGACAGCGGGGAGGTCCTCCAACATCAACATCTTTCACCACAAGATGCTCACCCTGGTGTTTTGCCCGTGCTGCACCCCGGTCACTGCCAGGCTATCTTGAACTGAGGACTTCAAGTCAAGTGGCAAGTGTCTGAAGCGTACTTGGCCTGTAAGAAGATGCTTGGTCGAGCAAAGTAGAGCATGGCTCTTCATCGCTTTCGCGAAGCGCCATGTGAACAAGGATAAGTACATCCAGTGCGGGCTAATTCATGTCCATGTCATACGCACTACAAAAACTAGCTATCATTTTGTAAAAGAAATTGGCGGAAGTGTCTGAAACAAGAGGCCGCGGAGGCGTGGCATCATGGTGTGTTCCAGGAATGCTTTCTAAAACAGTGAAAAGCCCTCGTAACTCCATAAACTTCCTAAAGTCGCCGGTCCGGCGGCTTCATTACGGGAAGTTGTCGTAAGCATCCGCTTTTTGAAAGGGCAGGAGAGGCATTCGCCGCCCTTCCCATACAGGATTATATAAATGCCAAATCAATTCCCATCAACTCACAGCTTGAATTAATACCATCAGTTCATCGGATCTTCAACTAGCTTACAGAAAAGAAAGGGGCATTTACGTTTCTATATATGATCGCCGTCTAGTCAACAATGAAGCTCTCAATCATTGCCCTTGCCTTTTCCATCTTTGTAGGAAACGCGTACGCGCTGCATGTAAGTTCTTGACAACATATGGCCTTGCCACCTTCCAACCCCGAAGCTGGAGGACCCTAAGCGCTACAATTCATTCAACCCAAGCGTTCTAACAGTATTTTGTCACAGAGATGCTCTTGTCAGCTTGGATCATCGTGCCAAAGCTTCTTTCAGGTGGAGGATAATCAGAGCTGTGGCGACTTCTGCAAATCAAGCTTCAGTAATGCCAAGACGTGTTGATTGCAAATCAGTGTTGTGAATTTTGTAGTCAATTTGCATATATGGTTTTTAAGACTTTCTAGCCTGGGAATGTGATAAGAACTCAGGATACGGGCAGTAAACGCAATTCTCTGTTGAAGTCGCATCAACAGAGTCCCAGCAGAGCTGAGCGGTACAACTTTGGGAGCAGGATGTAGGTACCCCAGTAATCTTTCCCCAGGCAATTGGTCCGTAGCCTCTTTGTGAAGTGTCGCAATTGGATGGATGGGGACGTATCAGAGGGTTCAAAAAGTCGCAGACCGCCTGATCTGATAAAGTAGTTCGCCTCAACACTTCTTTAGGCAACCGGAACTTTTGCTGCCTGGCGCTTCTCTTGGGCAGATAGGTGATCAAAAGGCCCCTGCAGGCTGGTGAGGCAAAACACAGAGACCCCCGTCAGCCTATCGACTCTTGATGTAACACAGCTCTGTCACAACTCGCTCTAGCACTGGTCGTCTGCATGGTTCCCATAGCTCTAGCACCTCTTAACAAGCCTTGGCAAACACCAGGCGACCAATGCTCTGCGACTGGTCTTTTGCCATGTAGCAGAAGTCCCCGTCAGCTCACCAGGTTGTACTTTGCTTGGTGCTGTGCTCACAAAAGGTCCGTTTATCTGAATCATTCATTCATTATAAGTTGAGAAGTGAACTGCACGACCATCTAATGACATTTAGCACTCTCATTTGGATCTGGCGCAATACTTTCAAGCTGACACTGGGCACATCACTTTCGCTAAGTCGAGGAAACTACCGACATCTCTTTTGCATAGTCGTAGATATCGCGGCATTGTTCAATTGACCGCCGCCATGTCTGCTATTAAGTGGGATACTTGGAACGATGAGATCACTCAACTCTACGTCACTGAAGACAGATCTGCGGAGGAAACAATCAAGACTCTGAATCAGAGACACAAACTAAGGATCACGTACGTTTAAACCTTTGTCCACCTCTCGGAATATTCTCATCATGCCTCTAACATTGGAGAAGTATAAAACAGTTCAAGAAGCGCTATTCAGGCCTCAAGAAGGTGCGCGCCAACGAATGGAGAGCCATTAAACGAGAGATGCAAAAGCAAAAGGCCGCAGGCAAAGAATGTCTGATCTTCCTCAACGGGCGCCAGCTTGACCCTGAGCGGGTTGCTAGAGAACTGCGTCGATATAGCGGCATTCGCGGTCGAGATGTGGAGGATGGTGGTGTCCCAATTGGTGAGTAGTCTAGAACCCTTAACTGAAGTAGTCGTCGAGCACCAGATCTCTGAAACAGATTAGACATTGGCATCGATACATCAGGCCTGCACCGGCTAGAATTGCGCACAAAGATCCTCCCCAGGAGCGATACTCTGTCAGATACCCGGTCGAGCATTGTACGGCTTCCCTCCAGAGCGGATGTCACTCATGTCGCAGACCCTTGTGGCCCAAATTTAATGAACTTCAACCCTTCCTCTGCAGATGTGTACTCCTTTGATTTCGATTGCAGTAACATCAGCATGAACACTCCTTGCTTCACTGAGCTTCTGGTCCAGAAAGGTCCCCAGGACATGCTACACGTGCAAAGCATCCCTCGTCCACGAAGTGGTCGAGAAAGTCCTGACGGGACTAGCGAGGGTACGACATCAGCGATCTCCCAGCGATGGTGTCCAACACCAGATTATGTTATTCCTGACTTCTGCCTTTCTGAATCAAGCATGGTATTGAAAACTCGTCCCAAAATACCAGCTCGCTTCTTGGGGATGCTAAATGGAATTGCATTAAATATCTCTCGTACGTAATAGCCAAAATGTCCCCAAAAAATGCTTGTAGAGACATCGCTAATAACAGCCGTAGAAGTCAATCACTTCATGAAAGCCCTTGAAAGGGATATCAGTACTTTTGCCTCCAAGGTGGACCAAGTCCGGTGGCCATCTTGGTGGCAGGAACCATGTTCGGGTTCGGGTTCCGGCTGGATAACCCTAGCAAGCGGCGATCCTTCTCTACTTTTATTGAAGCCGATCTACTTCATTGCCGAGAATGTTCTTCGGCGAGACGACGATAGCTTGGAAGATGACGATAACGTGGATGCAAAGGATTGCCAAATTGCTCTGTGCCAGAATGAGCGATTGCTGAACCTATTTTTCTCCATTGTTCTGCATCTCATCTGCAACAACATCACAGGAATCCATGCAATTCCCTCATTCCTCCAATGGGTGAATGAAATGGATGTACTGGGTCAACTTGCGGTGTATTTGAAGATGAATCCCAGAGATGCTGGAGCCCTTTTGGAAGCAGCTGTACGTCGGCTCAGACTAGGTCTATCTGAAGACAGTCGCCTTCTGGCTTATCGTTCCAACAAACACTCGTGGGGGGAGCAGCTAGTCGACTTCTTCGACAAACAAGGGCTGGGAGTTTCCCCCGAACTGTCTTCACTTCTTCTTCACGCCATGGCAAGAAATTCGACCGTATCAACTGCAAGGGCATTACTTTCTCATGGAGCCGATATCAACTTTACCGCACCCATCGGATTTGAACGTGGCACTAGACCTTTTCGACGCCCCGTTCCCCCAATCGGGCCCCCGCTATTTCAAGCCATATGTTTCGAGAACCCTGACATGGCGGAGTTTCTCATCGAGGAAGGAGCTGAAATCAATGACTGTTACCAGGCGGGTTCTCCCAAGTTGTCCTGCAACGCTCTTAGTATCTGCATCTCCGAACTTGAACCATACGTTGCAGATCTTCTCGTTAGGAAGGGAGCTCAGATACCTCCGTCGATCAAAGTCGATTTGGGGCCCCTCCAAGTCAAGTTGAGGAGTGTATTCAATGATGGAAAGTATCCGCTTCTTCGGCAATGGATCCGTCATCACCTGCCACTCATTGATCTGATCGTTCAAGCTGCGAGCATCGGTAACAGCGAGCTATCCAAAGTCCTTCTACAAAACAACATACTTCAGGAGATGGCTTTGGAATGCGCCTTGCGTCGAGCCATCAAAGTGCGAGACACTCTCGCTGTGCAAACGCTACTTCAACGTGGCGTGAATCCAAATCCGCCGCCATGTCAGATTGAATGCTCAAAGTTTCTAGGTATTGACGAGGAATTAGCGGAAGAGGCACCAATTCTTTTGGCCGACAATGCTAATATCGAAGGGAGAGGAATCACGTATTTACTATTGCTTGCTGGTTCCCATGTGCCCGATCACGTTCTTGTCGACATTTTCCGACGGAGCATGGATGATCAAGGCATGGTACTGCGTCACAGTGATATGCTGCCATTATACTCCCTTTTGGTATCGAGAGTATCAGCGATGCCAGTCATTGGAGCTTCCGCCTTGGCAAGCGCAGTCAAAACAAGAAGCTTGATCTTATGCAGCTGTCTCCTTGATCTCAAGGCTCCCCTTAACTATTATGGAATCCAAAGAATGAGCTGCTTACAACAAGCGGCACGTCAAGGAGACTTGCTCCTGACGCGTTTTCTCCTTGAACGTGGCGCGGATGTTAACTTTGCTGCTCATGAGGATGGAGGACGTACGGCACTGCAGAGTGCTGTCGAATGTGGTGCAACTTCAGTTGCAGGTTGTCTGCTCAGTGTCGGAGCAGACATAAAGGCCGCTCCGGCGAAGAGGAACGGAGTCACCGTGCTAGAAGCTTTCGCAAAGTCTAACAAGGATGCCTACTACCCGAGATTAGCAGCCAGAGCTTCGTCCATCGACCCGGAGTACCAAAGAGATCAAGTTTCAAAATTAGGAGATTTTCGAAATTGGGTGGCCATGGGCGCGCCCATCAATCGCCTGAAGGGCGATGACAGTAGCTTACTGCACCACTTGGTATATAATTTCCATTACGAATGCCTGCAGTCAGCATTGGAACTAGGCGCACGAACAGAAGCCAGGTGGCACGTGGATAAGAACATTAGTGTGTTTCAGCATGAGCTTGAGCATGAAACTTCAAAGGGCATGAAGACTCCGCTTCAACTTGCTGCATACTTGGACGAAGTTGAAGCTGCTCGCTTGCTACTCGAGTATGGAGCCGATATCAATGCCCACCCGAGCGACGAGTACGGCAGAACTGCGTTACAGGCAGCGACGTGTAACTTCAGAGAACAGTGTGGACATGAAATGCTGCAACTTCTGCTTTCCTTCAACCAGGACATCAACGCACCACCAGCATATCAAGGAGGCCTCACAGCCCTACAGGGTGCAGCAATAAGCGGCGATTTAGTTGTTGCCAGGATGCTGCTCGAGCGAGGTGCAGATATCAACGCTTCTGCCGCAGCGGAGGACGGGAGGACGGCGATCGATGGAGCTGCTGAACACGGCCGGTTGGAGATGGTGGAATTCTTGCTCGAGAATGACGCGAAAGGAGACCCAAAGACCGGGTTCTCCAGGGCCATTGAACTCGCGGAAGCGGAGGTTCATTTTGGAATTGCGAAAGTCCTACGAGAACACGTTGCCACGTTGGCGCTTCGAGATTTTGATCTGGTACGTGGAGTGAATAACGACCTCGTCGGACCTCTGCCGTCTCCGGGGTTCGTCTTCTCAGACGAGGCCATTGTGGATTTCAACTTTGAGATGCCGAGTTGAGTATCTTGTATCAACGGCTGAGTGACGTCATATGAAGACATAGGTTCTGCTGAGGATTGGAGTTTTGGCAGGAATACAGCATATTCTAGACAGTTCCAGCATAATTTGGACGGTGCTGCTGTTAGAAGGTACGATGGCTCGGCGGTATGACTCTGACCAAGAGCGAAAGTTCTGTAAGGAGCTTTTCGATCTCGAGATGAGAAGGATTTTTCTTCAAGTTTTAGTACTTTGTTGTTTCAATGGCCGGTAATACATATTCAAGAAAGTAACATTTCGTGTTAACATGGAATATGGAGTCAAGTTAGGACTATAATTACACGTGTGCGATCAGGCATGAGGCTAACATAAACCAAACATTGATAAACTCCATCTCTCGTCACCAGCTCTCATAAAATCGCTCACCCTACGTCTCTGTATACAATCTCCCCACTCCCAACTTCATCCAAACCCCACGTCTATACCACCCCACCCTTCTTCTGAAAAAGACTGTAAATGCAGATCGTCTGCTAAGAGACTGACTGGTTGGCTTGCTAGGCGATGTGAATAACCATTCAATGCATGTGCGTTACGTAAACAAGACGTGTGTGTGGGTGTGATAGCGTAACACTTTGCTTCGTTCTTTCTTCTCTCCTTCCTTCCTAACTTCGTTCATCTCACATCTTCCTCTTTGTCTCTTTATGCACATACCAACTCATTCATCTCTTTCACAGCTCATCCCGTTCATTCTCGTCCGTTTCCTCCAGCTGCTCAGTATCTTCATTCGCAACCTGTGCTTGCTCATCTGCGACCTCGTGCTCTGCGACGGGTAGAGCTGACTCAGTGGCAGGTGCCTCTTCCTCAGACTCAGCGTCTTCAGTGGACTCTTCGACGGGCGACACAGTCTCAAAAGCTGATGCCTCTTCAGTCTCGGAGGCGTCCTCAGAGACGAGAGTCGCAGATACGTCCTCCGCGGCAAGAGTGTCCGCAACAGCTTCTTCACCGGAGCCTTCCTCAACTTCGACCACCGCATCAGCCTCAGCCTCGATCTCAGGAGCAAAGCTAGCCGTAGGCTGAACCCTGACAACCTCCGTCTCTGTAACAACAGCCTTGACCGTCTCCGTAATAGTCTCAATGATACGCACCAACTCTCTAGTAGTGATGGTCTCATGAACCGGAGTAGGTAAAGGAGCCCTCACTTCCTCGGAAGAAGGAGAAGCAGTCACAGAAGTTTCCTGCTCCACAGCAGAAGTCTGCTCCGTAGCCAACGTTGACGTAGTCTCAACCTCTTCAACGCTCGCGATAGACTCAGAGACAAAAACCTCCACACTAGGCTCTGGTTCAGCGACTTCAATCTCATGTGTAGGCTGAATAACGACCTCCGCCGAAGGCTCAGACGCCGTCACAGACTCCACAATAGCCTCGACACTCTCCATCACCGGCACCTGCCCCTGCGAAACAGGAACCTCAACCACGGGCGCAGCAGCATGATCGACAAACTGTCCATCCCAATCCTTCACCTCCCTCGGCGCAGGACGAATCGCCATAAACAGCACAAGCAAGCTCATAACCACGATAGCGAGGTTCTTCTTATCCTGCATAAACACCCGCGCAGCCTCAAGCAACAGCTCCGCGAGCCCAGCGTTCTGGAATGCTTGTTGGCGCTGGTGGTGTTGGGCGTAGGATTCCTCCGGTGGGGGAGGGGACTGGTGGTGCTGATGTTGCTCGTGGTAGTGAGGTTGTTGGGGTTCCGGCTCAGGTTGCTGTTGTGGGGGAGGAGGAGAGCGAGCTGAGTAGGCATCGTGGTGCGATGATGCGGGTCGAGATTCGGGAGCTGGTTCGTGGTGTTCTGGTTCAGGAGCTGGAGGGTGTCCGTAGATCTCACGCATGCGCGCCTCATCGCGGAGACGACGTTCCTCGCTTTGATCGTAGCGGGGCATCGGTTCCGGGGACGGGGGCCGAATATCCTCTGCCGCAGCAGGGGGAGGTGATGAGACCGGAACATGAGCCTCGCTCTCGATGTACTTCGGCTCCAAGAGATGAGTCTCCTCAATATGCGACGTCTCGTGCATCGGCTCCTCCATGGACGGCATATCGCGATCAAAGTCCGACATGCCACGCTCCTCAGGCATATCCCTTCCCTCAGTCGACTCAAGGATCGTAGGATCATGCTTGACGAGCGACATCTGCTGCGACTGCGCCACAACAAGACGCTCCAGCTCATCCAGCACAGCCGACTCGACAATGGGCTCAATTTCAACATCAACCCGCTCCATCTCCTTCCAGCACGCCGCCCAGGCACCGGTCCTCATAAGGCCGTTGCTAGCGTACACCTTGATGCGGAAGATCTTGCCAGGGCCGAGGGACTCGTAGCGGATTTCGTGACGACACGTCTGGCACCAGTGCGTCTTGGGCAGCGCGCTCTTTCGCCTCGACTCCTCGTCGTACTCGTCCTCGTCGCTGTCCATGTCCTCGCCGAGCGTCATCTCGTTGGAGGGGCCGAGGTAGTGCCCGCACTCGAGAACGCGGGCCCTTCGGCGTAGAGGGAGGTCGAGGGCTTCCAACAGCCGCTCCTCGAGTATCTCGTACTCGTCTTGAGGGTGAGAGAGGAGGATGCCGCGCTCGCAGACAGTATCGGCGACACGGTCGTGAAGGTGGTGCCAGGCCTCGCGGAGCGTCTTTGCTTCCGGGGACAGCGTCTCGGAAGACGTTTGCTCCAGGATCTCAGCCCATTGCCAGCGGAGCGGCAGGAGGGTGACGTGAAGAAGTACGAGCGGGGCGGGCTCTTTCTTAGGGTTGAAGCGGGTAGGTGTCTTGCGGCCCTTGGCAGAGTATTGGGCCGACACGTTAGGGCTGCCGAGGCGGGAGATGGTCGGCACCTGGGAGCGTTTGCTCGAGCGTGGTGAGTAGGAGCCGCCGGTGACGGAGGGCGCGGGGGATGAGTATTGCAGAGCCCGGACGTCGGAAGGGGAGCGGAAGGGCATCCTGGGCGCGCCGCGGATGGTTGGTACGAAGTCTTCCTTGTCATAATAGGACATCTCGGACACGGAGACGTCATCGGACATGTGGGAGAATCTCTTGGAGGAGCGGTTGCTCGTGTCCTTGTGGTGGTCAATGTTGCCATCAAAAGAGCCGAGTGAGCTACGCGGGCTGCGGTCGCTGAAGACGTCCGAGTCGCCGTGCTGGGAGGAGCTGTCGCCGCCGTCCTCGTGATGCGCGGGTCGATGACGGGCATCGCTCTCCCGACGGCTAGTTTGCGATTGTGTGTTGTAGGACTCGCGACGACTTGCCCGCGATTCCGTGTTATACGACTCACGGCGGCTAGCGCGCGAGTCGGTGTTGTAGGATTCGCGCCGAGTGCTCACATCGTAGTGTAGCTCTGTGCCGTTATTTGTAGACCCCGTGGAGTCGTGGCGTGCGTGTGACCTATTTCTAATAGTTTCCATGGTTTGAGCCTCGAGTCGCTCGAGGACCTCCTTGGCGGCAGCCTGAATGAGAGCATCGGTACGGCCGGAGACGCGGCGGAGGGAAGAAGAGGAACGACTGGCCTCTTGGACGCCGGCGGGCTCACCATGGTCCTCGTCGGCGACTTCGATGGCAGGAGCGGGTGTGGGTGTCTCATCTGAGTCTGTCTGAGCCATGTTGAGTGAGTCTGCGACCTGCTCTGCCAGTTGGCTCGTTGTGATTTCGGCCGCGGGTCCAAGTGATCTTCCCCTCTCAACTTCCTCGTCTTCAGGTTCTGTCTCTAGGGCGGGGGTAGATTCTTTCTTGGCCTCGACTTCGGGTTCAGGCTCTGGTTGAACCTCTGGCTCAGCTTCTGGCTCGGCAGCTTCTGGCTCGGCAACCTCTGGCTCGGGCTCTGGCAGGGGCGTATCCTCTTTGCTCTCCTCCTCAGGTTGAGCCTCAGGTTCTGCCGGAGTTGTTGTCTCTTCAGCTTCCTCGGCCTCAACGACAGCTTCAGGCTCGGCATGAAGCTCTGCCTCTACCTCAGCGACCAACTCTTCGAGCTCAGTGTCCTCCGCAGTTGCTGGTGCGGGAGTATCTTCTGAAATTCCCTTCTCAGCTTCAGCCTCTGCACTTAATGGCTCCTCCTCATGTGTATCTTTGGTTTCGGTATTCGCAGACGAATCCTCGTCTGCTGGTGTGTCGGCTTCTTCTGCCGTCGCCGCTTCCGGCTTATCCTCCTCAGCCGTCTGTGTATCTTCCGAGGCAGGCTCCATTTCTTCAAGCTTGGTCTCAGGTTCTTCAGAGGTGTTCTCCGTGGCAGACTTTGTCTCTTCAGCCTCCGCAGCCTCCTCAACTGTCGTGTCGGCTTCTTGCTCAGGAGTATCCTCAGTATCATCCTCCGCGACAGCCTCTGTTACAGCTGCCCCGGCCTCTGTTGTTTCTTCCTCCTTGTCGTCTTCCTTCACATCGTCCGACTCGGTCTTTGACTCCTCCACAACGACCCCGGGAGTCTCGTCCTTGACATCCTCCTGTGTATCTTCCACCGTCTTCACCTCCTCGGCCTTGGCAGCAGCGGCGGGGACGTCGTCGTCCATAACTTCGGACTCGGCAGCTTCGTGCGCGGGTGTATTCAAGCAAGACTGGTCAACATGGATCTCAAAGTCGAGATCCTCGGGTTTCGGCCCGGATCGTAGCATCTGTCAGTAGTCGACAGATAGACCGACAAAACTTGTGAGATCCCGAGTTCGTTCCAGTCGTTGAGGTAGAACGGGACGGGAAGGAAGCAGTAGTAATTTGGATAAAAAAAGCGGGCTTGAGGAATGCGGTGAATGCGGGTTGGGATAATCCTCCTTTCTCTTTAGAGACGAGAAAGAGAGACACAAAAGTCTCTCGAGAAACGTGAGGATGCTGCGTGTGGGGGTGGCACCCTATAATTCCAGTCTGTTTATGGCCCCCGGTCCGGGACGGGTCGAGGGAGCAACCGGTTTTGGAGGTGGTTCGTTTGGGATGGTTCGGTGGAAATATGGTGCTCTCTCTCTTTTCGAACAGGTCAAAAGTCAAGGTGGGACCTTGGTCTGAAGACAGAGTTTCCAATGTTGACTTTGAACTTGTTCTGAACAATCATACAGAAACACACAGAGAGAGAGGTAGAGAGAGGTGCTCGGCTAATATGTGATGCTTCGTTGTCTCCCGGTGGTTGGTCAAACTATTGCAAGTGGGCTTTCCACCTCCTCATCTTTTGGCGCCGGTTGGGCATTCACGAAAAAAAAGGCTGCGGTGAGAGTGAGGCGCGCGTCCAGTCTAAAGGGTCGGGATAGGCCCAGGATGCATGTATCCTGCGTCCTTTGCATTGACAAGTGACGGGAGTGGCTTGCGCATCGACTGGGGGTTGCGTGAGCTGCTCGCGGTGTGCTCATCTGTTTTGTTTACTTTCGTTGCCGGGTCGAAACACGGGGGTGGTGGACGGTCACTGGTGACGGAGTGGGGGTGGAAATTTGACCCGCTCTATTTTCCTTCGCCCAACCATGCCATTTTTCGACGTCCTTCTTTTCACCCAATTAGGTTCTTTGCCTGAATGTTCTGTCTTGAATGCGGATGGTTGGGGGAGGATACTCATGTACGGGAGTACGAATCTGCAGTGTCATAATCTTTTTGGCCACGATGTACGGAGTAATCTATAATTTCATATTCCATATGTGCTCCTATTGTCAAGCAGCCTCAAACAAAAGGGTTCACACGCTCCCATTTCCAACGCCGAATTCCCTTCCATTCGACTTCAAAACATACATGTCTTCTTCCCTCTCGCACAGCCAATTTGACGTCATCTAGTAAAGCCGATAAGAAGATAGTTGCACCATCAACGGGCATCCCGGACTCTCTCTGTCCCTCTCCATTTTGAAAGGTCCTGTCTCCAGGGGTTCAAAATGTCGGTGACTGGTCAGGGTACAGTCTTAGCCACCCGGATGACCCCATCCGGTCTTCCCATCCTATCCGAATTCAACTTACTAGAAATTACTCCGTACCCATCCCGTTGTGGCGGCATGGCCCAGTTGCCGGGCCGCTTTGATAGTCCCAAAAGTCAATCCAACTATCCGCCGTCCTCTCAGTACGGACAAAACTAGTGAATTCTGGAAATGAAGTGCTCTGACGATCGTGACAACTTAGCTTCGATCCCTCTTGTCGATGCGAATATGATGCCATGTTGTGATTTCGTCAGTGGCTTGCGACCATAGTCATCTTACCTGAGCGCTACGGATGGAGAATGCAATAGAAGCATGTCACCATAGCACACGTCAACACGGAATCAACAGAGAGGTCCAAACTCCCGGTCTATGATTGCAAACTACAAAGCGACTATTATACAACCCTCCGGCAGGCCAGCCATCTTTTCGTCTATCATGCTCTATGCTTCTATGATAGGCAGTTTTCCTGAAAAGATCAACCCAAGTCCCCCATGCCCTCCAAGGAGTCTTGCTGAACAGATGAAACAAGAAGTTTGCCCAGGCCGATGTTCGTTAAAGAAAAAATTTCTAATGCAGAGAAGAAATGCAGCCCCCATCTAGTGGGTGAGGAAGGGCGGCGGCAAATGCTGCTTGCTGCTGTGAGAGGATATCATAAAAATGTGGTTCCCCGCCGTTTAGGTTCATTCCCGGAGTTTTACAATCCTGGATCCAGGGTGATGAAGAGGGGACGGAGGAGACATCTCTGTCCTCATCCAGAAACCAACACCATTCTTCTTCTTCATCTTCTTCGCCAACCATCTTCTCGCCTCGTCTTTCCGGTTCGTCAAGTCGTTGTTTATTTGGAGATCTCAACACCGCCGGTGGCACCGAGGGCCTTCTTGAGGTCGCCGTAGATGGCGAACTGACCGGCAGTAAGGGTACCGACCATGAAGAGACGGGCACCGATACCGGTGTAGGAGCCGCGGATGCCGAGCTCCTTGGCGATCTTGATGAGGCGGGAGGTGGTGCCTTCACCGGGGAGACCCTGGGTCTTGTTGATCTTGGAGAGCATGGTGTCGGCGGGCTGGGAGACGATGGCGGCGGCGAAACCGGCCATGAGACCGGAGCCGAGGTTGACGGCGGTCTGGGCGCTGTCGGAGAGGGTGTTCTTGGGGTACTGGCGGAAGATGGCCTCGGAGACCTTCTCGAAGACGACGAACTTGGACATGGTGTAGGGGATCCTGAAAAGGTAGTGTCAGTTTTTGGTGCTCTCCTTCAATTCCGTGCACAATACGCATCGTGCGCGCCAGAAAGAATTGTGCTGGGGTGTAGATATTATACTTACTGCTTGAACAGAATGGGTCCGAAACCGGCGTAGAAGGCACCGATACCCTCGTTCTTGAGCATCTTGCTGAAGCCGCCGATGAGACCGTTGGCGTAGGTGGGCTCGGACACGAGACGGATACGGGTGGCCTCAAGGGGGCAAAGGGCAATGTCGGCGAAAAACTCGGCGGCAGCGGAGGAGGCGAGGTAGACAGCAGTGCGGTTGTTGACGGCGTTCTCGTAGCCGATCACGTTGATGGACTGCTGCTTGAAGAACTCGTATCCACCGAACTTCAGGGAGCCCTGGAGGAAGTAACCGGCAGCGGTAGGTCCGAAGCCAGTGAGAAGAGCGCCGGCACCCTCGTTCTGGATGACCTGCTTGAAGCCGCCGATCATACCGCGGTTGTAGGTGGCGGGGTCAAGCTGGATTCTGGTCTTGACGCTGTTGATGCCAAGTTAGTCATCTGTGCCAATTGGTTGAATACCATTGCGGTATGTCATTGTCGACTGCCGCGATTGAGCGGAGAGCTTCGCTGGCGGATTGCGGCCTTTCTCTTCCATTGTCCGCCATTTGGCTTGTGAAAGGGCACGCACACCGGCCAGGGAGAAGATTCTCTTCCCAACCGCGGAACCGGGAGGGGAAAAACACCTACACATCGACGGGAGTGAGAGCACCGTGGGTGACGGAGCAGCAGACGGCACCGGCAAGGGCGAATCTGGAGTAGAGGGCGAGGCCGGAGAGCTGGCCAGGGGCGGCGGCAGCAGCCTTCTCGACGACGGCGTCGACCTTGGCCGAGCCGGTAGAGGGAACGGAAGAGGCCATTGTGGATGAGATGTGTGAATCGAACCGGAGAAAAAATACAAAAGGCTGAGTGGGGAGGTACTTGTCACGAAGAGCCGCGCAACGGGATCGTGAGATTCAAGGGGATGGAGGATGGATGGTTAAAAAGGGAGAAACTTTTTTTTGTTGTTGTCGAGGGACGGGAAGTAAGAGGTGGCCGGGTAAAAATTGTGAGGCCTTTTTTTAGCGGCGCCGCGGCTGGGGGAGGAGCGAACTAGGACCGAGACAGGCGCAATTGGGAACTTGTCCTTTGCAGCGGAAAAGATTGGCTCGGGATTACTCGGGTACCCGCGATTGCGCACTGCTTGAGAGGTACGTATCTGCTATCACACTGGGCCCGACCGGGGTGAGCTCTTGCTCGGCCTCTCGGAAAAATCTTTGCGTGGACAGTCGCTGGTCGGCCAAGGTTTAGCCGGGGCGGTCCTCCCGCAACATCCAGTCTTGGTACGCCTTGCTATGCATTCCATCGTCGCAGTTCAAGTTTTTTTCTTTCGTTTCCTTCCAACGCAGCGCGCAAAAACACTACAAGGGATCCACCCGTCCACTTAGCGTCTTCCATTGACCCATGTGTTTGCCCGTCAGTGTCGTCAGAGCTGTCCAGGATGGGCCATCTAGTAGTAGTTAGAGATATAGATACCTCCCGCTACCTCACTGCGTAGCTATCGCCGTTGGATGCAATCTGTGATAATTACCTAATCTTCAACCTACTACGTAGAAGTTCCTGGGCATTAGCAATTCCATCCACGGCGCTCTTCGCGGCGCACATCGAGGCCACCAGACCCCAAGTTCTGTTCCGTACATCTTACGTCCCTGAAACCTCGTTGCGATGCCCGGCTTGGTGTAGATTTCGACCGCTGCATCAGAGCCGCCCTCCATCATGACTCAAAATTCGCCATCTTCCCCGCCTACCCTTCTAGTGGATGAGGTAAGCTCGGGAAGCTCTCCGGCTGCACCCAGCCACCAAGCATCTTCCGACTCCGCTGCTCCGATGCCTCCGGGTAGACTGCCGACTACCGACAAAGGTAAGGCCTTCCTGAACAAGTATGGAAGTCAGCTCGAGACGTCTATCAAGGCAATCGAACTGAAGTTTTAACAGTGCTCCTGTATCAATATCATGAATTTTGATTCCCCAATACCAATGGTGTTCCAGAGACAATGTTGTAAAAAAGAAAACACGCTGAAAAAAACCTGCCTTCATTAGAAATACAAACTCGGAATGAATAATACAGCCGCCAAAAATGCATTTGAGCAACGCTGAACACTACGCAGCCCGAAGGCTGTACCAAATCTCAGACCGTTATCATCAAATGATTGGATATATTGCAAAACATTGCCCGCCGATAACTCTTTTCGTTCCCATTCCAACACCTAGATTTTTGTCGCCCAAGCAAGTCCCGGCTCGTAGTATGCCGATTGATCGTACTTCTGAGGGTATATGTAAAATGACAGTCCAGCTCTGTGGAACAGCAAAAAGATGCAACATGACCGTAGATGATGGTAATTCCGGTTATATCAACAAGATAACAAGTAACCTATGAGCCTGGGTCCATATTGTTGTTTTCAAAGAGGCCCAAAACATCTCCAGGCAGATATTCCAACCATGGTGGCATCATCTCGTTTGGCAACCCCAACGCTCCAATATCAATCGGGTTCTCAAAGGTGATGACATCCGTGATGGGACCCATGCCTTGCCCAAGGTAGGAGTACGTCGCGTTGGCGTATGTAGGATCGAAAGCAATGTGCTGCCCGGTATGATGCTGTTGCGATACCGCATCGTGCATATTGCCAGATGGCGAGACCGATGGCATCATGGAGTGGTCATATCCTGCCGAGTTGTGTGACGAAGGTGTGAAAGACGTCGGTTGCTGAGGGTGCGAAGTTGCAGCTAGAATTGGCCCGGCATGGCGTGCTGGGGGTGAATTTTGCTCTTCCTGGATGCCTTCAAACTGCAAATGGCCTCTTCCTTGATTAGGAGGGCTCATGGATGACGTCGACAAGCGTTGCGCGTGGTGAGAACGTGACGTTTGTCTCATGGCAGAAATAACCGGTTGGGGATATGCAGTAGCAAAGATGGAATGGGGAGCCGTCTCGGGCAAGCTCTGGCGGATTGGGTCATATATCATGTTCCCAGGTGGCGTAGGCGCAGATGTGGGAATGTTGGATTGTTGAGGTTGCATGGAGCCGTGATGGCCAGACTGACTGGCATGCATGTTTTGGTACATGAGCGTTAGGCTTGAGTTTGGTGAATTTGTCGTACCCGTGAGGGACCAAGCTATTGGCGGCATGTTGGGCGTCGATGGATGTGGGAGACGCCCGCCGATTGAGCCTCGGCGAGGCAGTCGGGCGCTCTCGTACTCCTCATTAGTGTACGTCTCGCAGTCCCATATCCCCTTGGACTTCTGGTCGAGCGCTGTAAGGATGTATTTGACTCCGCCCCAGTACTTATGCAGTTGCTGGAGGCTCTTGTAGCAACGAGAGTAATTTTGGTTGGCAGCCGACGCGAGGAGAGAGTGCTTAGTAGACATTCTTTGCTCGTGCGAGGATGACTTTTGCCTCTGACCCTCCATCTTAGGCTCGTTTGGCGGAGATGTTTCTCTCGACGTGGGGTTCGAGGCGTTCGCGATAGATTCCATTAAGAAAGCGCATGCAGCAATGTACATGGGCTGGGATGTGAACGGGTTTCCTATGAAGCTCTTGGGGTCGATGAGTTCTGCAAAGGCGAGAATATCAGCGATCGTCTTGGCGCTAGACATGGAAAGCTCGCGACTGTTAGGTAGAAGCTGATGTGTGCTCCTTAACGAGCCAAAGGGGGTCAGCAAAGTAGGTTGGTGCAGGATAATGATGAGCGCATGGAACCAGAAGTGAAGAAGAATGAAGTTTGTGCCCTGCCCCAACTTCAAGTACGTCTTGAAATTGGAGACGCTGAAGTGTAGCCGGGGATCTTGCTTTTGGTAGAGCTTCGTTAGCTCATGCTCCATCCGCGAAAGCTTTGCCCATTTCTCCGAGGTCAGATCATTTGCGTTGCGAATATTGTTCAAAACGTCGGATACACGGCCGTAAAGGTGGATGATCTGGATGAAGACGGGGAAAGGGGCAGGCCAGCCCGATGCCGGGTCAAGAGTTGATACTGGCAGAGCCAATTCAAAGTCGTCATCACGAATTGTCACAGGCCTGCCTGTTCCAGAAGATATTACTCTGTCAAGAACGAAAACAGCCCAGAACGTATCGGTACGTTCTTGCTCAACCTCGAGCTGCTCTTCGCGGGTGAGTCCGTTGTCGTCCTCTTGTGGACCGTCGGTTGCTCCCGCATCACTGCTCGCTTGGTCTCCGTGGCGAGTGTACCAGGGGTCTCTTTCACCTTGATATATCACGCCGACCATCTTCTGCAAGCCCAGGTCGACGGCCATGCGAATGGCCAGGCCCAAGTACATCCACAGAGCACTGTCTTGATCTGCCCCGAAACCTTCGTAGGCCATCATCAAAAGCGCCTGAACAGCGCCTACAGACGGACAGGGGAAAGTGTCGACAGTGGCAGCCTTCGCTCTGTGGGCGTAGAACTGGCCTTGTTCGGCATGAGACGCCTCTTCGTCTTTGCTATGCCCGAGTTGTGGCGAGTCGGAGAACCGGGCGGCCAACGCACACACAGCGTCGACAAGAATAGGCTCAACACGCTTCTCCTTGACCATGCGGGTGAAGTTACCCTCCTTCAAGAAGGGATAATTGCAGCCCAAATGCAAGAAGAAGACTTTGACTAGGTGTAGAACTAGAGGATGGACTGGCGCAGGGTCGTTGGGATCGTAGACTGGTAGGTCCTCGTCGGCAACGGCGACCTCTTCATGCTGAGGTATACCTGACAGAGCCATTCCCATAGACTGAACTACACTGGAACCCGAGCTTGGAGATGTAGCCCCAGCAGAGCCGCCAGTACTTCGTCTGCGGTCCCGTACGGACACCACCATCTGCTTGTAGCCGGGAACGATGGCTGTCGGGCCAAAGTAGCGAAAGTAGGGCACCCTGTGACGCTCTGTATGATGCGACACAGGAGAGCGGCTCTGGGTACTGCGTGCATCGTCGGAGAAGGATGTTGCGCGAGGATGTGAGGGTCGTCGAGGTCGAGAGCTCTGGTCTCGGTCACGAGAGCTATGTTCTGACGAACGTCGCAGGAAGGTCGGCGAGTGGCCCGCATTGGTGTCGACAACGTTCCTGGGGGGTTGTTCGCCTTCTGATTTGAATCCAGAGGGGCGCCGGCCGGTAGCGGTGCTCTTTCCATGCTTCCTCTTGTCGGGGTTTCCCCCTTCTTCTTCCCGGATATGTTCGTCGTCGTCCTCGTCTTCCTCTACGTCGTCGTCCTCGTCATGGTGGGGATCTCGGGTGGCGATGGCGCCACTTGAAGATTTCTTCTCAATCCCTTCATTATACCCCAAGCAGGTGTGTCCGTTCTTGGCGCAAGTTGAGCAGCTGGGGCGCTCGCCGGCGCATCTCGTCTTTCGTTTGCGACAGGTCAGGCATCTGTCGAAGGCCGAGTCAGGTTAGCTTCTGCATACAAAAAACGATTCACGGGCAGACATGCAGTAACTGTGCTAAGGAAAACAGCACCAGCCGCAACGACTAGCAGAGGAGCAGCAAAGGAGAAAAACTCACGCGGCGTTGATCCTGCGTCTTTTTGATGGCGGATGGCCTTGGTTTGTGACGAAGCGGATCTGCTTGGGCGCGGGGGTCGCTCCGTTGACGATGGAGGTCATGGCGCGCAAGGTGAAGGAACCTCTCAATAGCGACGCAGCATGATGCTGCGCTGCAGTGGGCGGAGAATGACTGAAAGGGTCAGAAGGGGACCAGACCAGCAGTAAAGGACTTTACTGCGTAGCGACAGAACGGCAGCGGGCGCAGCAGCAGCAGAGCAGCGGAGAGTGATCCACGTTGGGCCTCCAAGTCAGGTCAGGCCTGGGTGGAGATGGCAGGTGTCTCCCGGCTCTGAGGGGCGACGGAAGTTTGTAGCGGGTTGCTTAAACCGGGGTGTAGCTTCCGGGGCAGAGTGCTAGGTATTAGATAGGTGCGGCGTGCCTTGGGGAAAGCTTGGGTTGTGCAGGATGTAAAGGGGTTCTGGTGGAGACGCGGTGCTGTAGCTCCAGATTCAGGCGGGTAGGGCTCAAGCTTCAGCTGAGGGATCGGGCGACGGAAGTCAAATGTGTGTTGGATGGAGGTGGGACATGGCGGCGGGAAGTGTCATGGAAGAAATGGACATGTCTTGAGGGCCGTAGTCGTGCAACGTAGAAACATGGCCGTTTCATCCCGTCCCGAGGAGGGGGATAAAAAGAAAGTAGTGAGAGGTGGCAACGGACGGGTTACCTGCACTAATTAGACCACCAAGAAAGGGGGGATGAGATGATGGGATAGGATGGGATGGGAGGGGGAAAGAAAGCAGATGGGCAGAAAAAGATCAGCAACCTTGGACGGGCTGGCTTGGTGAGTGGTGGTGAATGGTGACTGGGCAATGCGGCAGATGAGGAGGGAAGGCAACCGAGGAAGGGGGTGACGAAGACGAGCGAGGAAGAATGAGGGGAGGGGGGAATGTTGGGGGCACTAGGGGGATGAAGGCGGTCGGGAGAGGCGCAGACGACGACGACGACGATGTTGATGGGTACGGAGTATCAAGTGGGAGTATGGCGTAGGGTAGGCGTAGGCGAGGACGCTCGGCGTCGTTCGAACTTGTCTCGTCTTGTCTTAGATTGGCATCGGAGGGCGGCGCAGGACAGGTTGTGTGGTTGTGGTTCGTCGTTCTTTGGACGGGATTTCGGGAGAGCGATCGTGCGGTGGACTGGGCTGGTGGATGACTGGATGATGGACTGTTGGTGTTCGGGGAAGACGGGGAAAAGCGATCGGGGGTGAAGGTGGGATGGATGGATGGGTGGTGGGAGACGCAGGATGCAGCGTCGACTAGGGTCCTGTCGGGTCGAGAAAGAGAGAGAGAAAAGCGGAGGGAAACCGTTCAATTAATGCTTCCAACCGATGCATATTGCAAGATGACAAAACAGTTTAATTGTAGGAGAACTCCGTCGTACCTTACCTACCTATAAGGTATTCTGAGGTGCCTATGCTTCTTCCCTTATCATTGTGATAAGTGTTTAATCCACGGAGGAAAGAGCTCTCCAGGAATGAAAATGGAAGGTTCCTGCCTTCTCAAATTGTGTTGTGACCACAGGCAACTGCACCTTCCCGCACACAGCAATTCCGAAGCAATGGAAAGCACGAAAAACTGGGTCCTGTCATCCGTCAAGTCGGCATCCGCATGAGATGATCATCAATCATCTCACCAGTCTCCGCGTCTTCGGGTCCGTCCTTACATTCATTTACTCTGTAATCACTTCTTTGATGCATTCTTGATTCTTTTCTTGGTAAAAAGTGAGGGGCTGTTTCCTCCGAGAAGAAGCGTGGCTACTGGGCAGAAAAGGTATAAGTGAGCACATTGCCATGGGCCGAGCAATCTCGACAAGACACGGGCCAAGCCCAGTTCAACACCTATCACTTGTATCCGTAATTCATTCAGGGAATCTCGCATACTTGGGCATAGCCTCGTGAGGTTTGGTCCGAAAGATTACCAACTCAGGCTTCATCAATGGAAGTTGATAACTGACCAAAATGGCCATCCACTCACACACGCCATCTTCCAAACTCTCTCCCCTCTCTCTCTCTCTCTCTCTCTCTCTCTCTCTCAAGCTGCCGTCCACCGAGTCTCACCGCTTGCAAAAGCCGGACATATCGGTCAAGGATATCAAGTCTGACTACCCCATCGAAAGGAAGGTGCCGAGAGGGAGAGAGGCTTTCATGTCGGAGTATATCGCTTCAGGCAGTTACTTCCACCGCGAGTTTGGAGACTTTCCCCCCGCCTCACCCTGAAAGTATCCGATGCGTCGGCACTTGTTTAGATCACTTATCAGAATCCCTATTTTTGAAGAACTCAACTCCCCTCACGTCTGTCCTATCGCCAAGCCCATACCACCGGTACCCAAACGCGCTCATAGAACCATCTTCCTCTTCTCCCCCATCTGCCGTACCCTCTGTGCCTCTCACAACCACACCAGCCTCACTCATACAATCCAGACAAACCTCCAACGAACCTCAAGAACCCTTAATGTGGTATTCTCATCTGCCCATGCATCAGAAAGTGAAAGTCCGGGCAATGTTGTCTCACGTACGGGGTACACCAGATATCCAACCACACTTACTCAGACTCATGCCGTTATTCCCCTCCCCTCCCCTCCCCTACCCTCCTTGCCCACACCACATCAATAGTGACCCGCTTTACCCCAGATCCCCGAGGCCCGCGTCAGCCCACTTGCGCCTTCGGCAACCACGGGAAGCCCGCGCGGGCTGGTGCCACCAGTGACGGTACTATTGGAACCCAGAGACTGGGCGGTAAACCCTCACTCGGCTCAATCTGGGACACAAAGCCCAGCCAGCAGCCCACAGTCACGGTCCCAGTTGCCTCATACAAGATAGGTCAGATAATGAAGAGTAACTTGGATTAACTAACGCCTACTACAAGGTGATGATATCGTAAAATCTCAGATAAACTCCTTGTACCGCAAACACACATGCCGTTCTGGCTGGCCCCCTTTGGAATACTGCTTTCTCATGTGCAACTTCAAAAGAACCGGTAGCGCCGAAACCACCGCCATATTACCGTTGACCCCCGCCCCCATAGAAGTTTTTTTTTGTGTAAACCACACCTCCCTGATATGCCTGTCTTTGCTCATTACGTTCAATCTCATCGATGACTCCATACTCTATACGGTGGGCGGTGATGATGGATAAGTCCGCATCCAAAGAAACGACGGGCTGCGTCCCTCTACCCAAAGACAATCGTGACGCCCATGTCCTCGCTAACACGTCTCCACAAGTCAGCTCCTTTACCGAGCCGTTGGCCAGGTGTGGACATCCCAATGGCATGATCCTCGTACGCGGCATGGTCGTCAATCATGTCTGCTCGCCTCCAGACCTCTTGCGCAATCGTCCACGCGCGCTGAATGTTCGTCATGCCCTGCCGGCGTTCAACAGCCACAAAAGCTTGCCGGGCTAGTTGTCGGTCGCTCGGGCTGATGGCTTCGCATGCTGCCACAAACAGTGGCCACAAAAGAGCCGCCATGGGTCCGGCGTGATTGACTGTTGCAGCACAATGGCTAAGTGCCGTATGTGTGTGATGCTGAACAAGATGATGCTGTCTCGGGTATCCGTAGATGCTGCGGTAGAGATAAACAAACGCAGAGTGGCGGTAAGCGAGGGCATTGTTGAGAATCGAATGCAGGCGTGCGCGCTCAGAAACGACATCAGGCTCATCTGAGCTCAGGTCGTCCATCGTGTCTGGTGAGAAACCCGGAGGAAAGCTGGGCTGCCACTGCTTGAGTGCGTGCTCAATTGCGTCCGAAGTGGTCTCGAATTCGGAGCGCAAGACGGCGACCTTTGTGAGCTGGCCGTTGGTAATAGCTGTCTGGAGCTCGGTCTTGAGGGCGAGAAGGTTCGAGAGGCGATGGATAATAGGCCAAAGCGTTGTAGAGAAGCCCAGCAACGTATCGACAGAGTTGAGAGGCGAAGTAGTAGGAGAATCAACCGGTGGGAAAGGGATAAGGCATCCTGTCGCTGGTGCGGTGGAGAGGGGAGCTGTGCCAAAGGAAAGCGCAGCAATAACGTCGTAGAAACGGAATGCCTGACAAAAGGGTCAGCCAAACATTACACGGACCGGGATGCAGGGAACTTACGCGTTCGAGGAAAGCGGTGGTCGGGTCGGTGTTGTCACTGCTACCGCTCATAATTGCAATGGCACCTTTGAGATGACCATCAACAATATTGGACCGGCCTTGTTGCACGAGCTATAGATCAATTAGTTAAGAGGTCGAGACGTTGCAAGCAATAAAACTTACTACTTCATAATAGACGAGCAACATGATCGTGGCCAAAAGCTCGTTCTTGTTTGCTTCCCCGCCGAGTTCAATCAACCGAGCCAGGCCTTGGATGGCTTGGTTGTGGAAATAGACCGCCTTTTCTTCCGTGTGACCGCAGCCTCTGTTCTCCAAATGCGCACTCGCGAGTGCGTAGATAGCGTTTGTGACGGTCTTGCTCCGGTGGCACAGCGGCAGCACAAGTTGCTGGAACGGGTTTCCGGCTTCCGTCTCTCGCAGGACTATGAGGTGTGACATGACGTTGGTAAAGTGATCAACTAACGCTCGACGATTTGGCCGTTCCGAGAACTCGGAGAACGTCGGGAACAGGAACTCGAGACGCGGCGATGCCACTGGGACAGGCGCTATCATGGCCAGGTCCGGGTGGCGCTGAGCTCGTGTGACTGCAAGATTTTGAATTGCACCCTGCTGCACGGAGCGACGGCGAATAATCTCCTCGTCTGCATCTTCCAATGAAAGATTGAAAGCGACAGAATCCACCGGAGAGATCAGCGGAGCGTCGTCCTTGTCCTGATGCAGACCAAACATCTTCTTGAAGTCGTAGGCCAGCGGGTCGGCACTGTCTTCCGGTTCCTCTAGAATGGCCTCCTCCACCGCTCCATCGTCTTCGTCGTCAAGAGCCTCCTCCTTCCAATGTCTAATGGCCGCATCGGGTGCTGAATATCGTCGAATGAGGGCGCTTCCGCTCGTGAAAGATGCTGTGTCAGAACCGAAACCGGCAATGGAATCACGCTTCTTGCGTTGTCGAGGCTTGACTGGTTCGTAAGAGCATTCCTGGCCACGCTCGGCGCATCGAGAGCACTGCGGGCGGGATTCGTCGCATTTCTTTTTCTGCAGGCGAGAAAATCACAGTTAGAACCGTTTGATGGGTTATTTGGAGGGGCTGCTGCCGCGATCCTAGGACAATCGGTTCTCCGAATGGGGAGGCTCGTACCTTTTCTTTGCTGTTCAACGAAGTCAGTAAGGAGCTCGGATCAAAACAGTGAGAAGGGAGGGGTTGACTCACCAATAAGTACATCCTGCATGAGGCAAATGAGTTCATGTCAGAGATCGGCTCAAAATATGGCCAGTAAAGGCAAGTGCGTCATGACGGAATAAAAGGGTGCGAGATCTGGGGCAGCATCACGAAGCCATTCGAGCGGCAATAGCGAAGCGCATTCGGGGCAGTGAATTGGCCCAAACGAGGATTACTTGGCTGGGGGCGGGAGGAAACAAAGCGGAGGCAAACAGCAGAGCGTTTAGGTATCAACTCACCTGATCTGGATCGTCTCTTGGGAGCCTTTGGCGGGGCGAGTTTAGTATACAGTAACATGATGCTCAAGAGCTGGAACCTGTGGCGCGCACAGGCATGGCGGTTTTCAAGATTGCCGGAGTTGTGTTTCTCTCAAAAGATGTGGTATATGGACGAAGTTGCCCTACACCTACATCACGCACGGAGAGAAGGGAGAAGGCCTGCGGTAAGAGTGTGTGGACCGAGGCTACTTGGCCTAGAAGACGAACGAAGACAGGCTTTCACGATGTCGGGTAGGGTCCCGCAGTAAAAGGTGACGGTCGGGGCCAGCGGGCGCAAGGCGGTGCTGGTTTTGCTGGTGGTGCCTTATGGGATGGAGGGGTGAATAAGGTAGAATCGAGAAGCTCGTGGGGACTGGGGGAAGTCGACCAAGTCTGTGTAGTGGGTATTTCCCTCGTCTCTTTTTCCCCCCTTGACTCTGTTCCAGCCTAATACACCTTGCCTTCTGTTTAAGAATCGATTTGTCGGTCTGGTGCCGAGGGTAAACGGGCTTTAACGAGGAAAGCTTTTCTCTCTTTCTGGGTTCTGTTCTCGCCCTTTTTCGACGGGGCCACAAGCTGGGAGGGCCAGGGGCCGGGGGCTGATGTGCTGAGGTGAAGATGAATGCGTATTGTTGGTCCGTTCTCTTAGGGCGTGGGGGATGGGGAATGGAGACGGTGCCTCTGGAGACTGTAGCAGAACGGCGAGATATGGGGAACTTGGAGAGGGCGGAGAAAGGGGAGAAGAAGAGTCGAAGGAGAACTCGTGCGAGTCAAGTGAGATGTCGGGTGCGAGCCAGCTCAAATACCACTGAAAGAAAGGAGGCAGAATCCGAGACGGCGAGAACCTTCAAGAGGCAAATGGGCAAAGAGGCTCGTTCAGCCAGGCGTTTTGGCGATTTTTTCTCCAACAAAGCCTGCCCATCCCCAAAAGCCACCAAAATGGACCAAGGTCAATGTCGAATCCCAAGTCGCGCTGGCGTACCGAGCGAGTACCCAAGGCCCGCAGCCCAAGAGCCGGCGATGGCGGCGTCCTTCCCAATGCTGACAAGACCGCTGCCATCACGCACATCGTGACCAAGAGATCCTGGGAGACTAAGATGTGCTAGAAGCAGAAAGGTGGAGAAATTTGCGGGGTTACAGCGGCGATTCTTGGTGCGGAGATGGGTGTCACAATCTCGGTCGACATGTCTGCAGCCCGTTGGCTCCAGTCCAGTCTCGATGGTGGTGCACCGGTGTCTGTGCTTGTTCCCCGTTGGTGGCAGATGTAAAGGTGATTCTCTTTCTATCTGGGTATGTGTGTGTGTGTGTGTGTGTGGTCACTGGTAGCCCCGTGAGGAAGGGTTTCCCTGCGAGGTGTGAGCGAGAGCAACGCCTGAAGAGCTATGGGATTACAGCAATGTAGGTACGGCGACCTGTCTGGATGTTGGAGTAAAGGGGGGCTGCCCCATGACAGGGTAGATGCTGGTTGGTAATTATTTGTTAATGTGTGTGTTCTTGAGGGATGGCATCTGAACAGGGGAGCCTTCGGGAGGCGCTGTCTCGTAGCGTCCATGTATCCGTACTCTCTCGAGCTCAGCCAGAACACGACGAGGTGCAATCTTGTGCCGTGACGATTCGGGTCGAC
This sequence comes from Colletotrichum tamarilloi, assembly GCF_030869305.1. Classification (NCBI taxonomy): domain Eukaryota; kingdom Fungi; phylum Ascomycota; class Sordariomycetes; order Glomerellales; family Glomerellaceae; genus Colletotrichum; species Colletotrichum tamarilloi. The sequence continues at coordinate 16,648 of NW_026849540.1, read as the reverse complement.
CCTAATGCTGCCGATTTCCCTCTTCGAGGGCTCTTCGAGTTCTGCTTCTCCATGGTCTTGTGAACTCAGGGAACCGACGCAGCTCATGAAATGTTCCGTCCGGTACTTCGTCATGGTGACTGGCCTGTTGCTGCAAGGCATCTGCCATACCTAGCTGCCATGCCGCGCCCCCGGGACTTGATTGCCATTGTGTCAATGTCCGATGCCAGCTGCCAGAAGCGCGTGCTTTGTCAACCACCGCAAGCCGAATAGGGCAGAAATAGAACAGAATGAGAAGGTGGCGCGGAATAGCGTTCTTTGCAAAGTTCGTATACGGTCATCCCAGCTAGAAACGAAGCTAAGGAGACGCTTCTGCTGCTTCTAAGCTCCGGCTAGTCGCTGAACCTACCACAACTGTTCCGGCTCGTGAACGGCTCTGCAGGCTTCTGCCGCATTCCTTCCGGTAGCGAGCCAGAAACGTCATTCCTCCTTGTTGATGCGAAATGGTCGCCCATCTGCATTGCCACTATTGCCTGAGGCCTGGTGATGTTCGCATCTCCCTTGCAGGTCTCACAAACTTCGATTGTCAGTGGACGAATACCATCGGTACCTGTGATTTGGACCCTGCAGCAACCGGCAAAGTTTAAATGGCGTAGTCGTTCAGACGGCTCGGAACTCTGATTCTTTGCCAGGCAGCCAGACTTGAGCTCCGCCTAAGGCAGTGCTGTAATTGGAGACTGGCACGACTGGCAGGACTGGCACGACTGGTTGTCTCCGTAGTGTCGCCAGGGCTGCGGTTGCGTTGATTAATTGGGTTGGAAAAGAATGCATTGAGTCACTTGACTTTGTTGGCCTATCCACCAATCGAGCCACGCCGCCGCGCGGTGTCGTCCTTCAGTCTACCAGCGGAACCGAGATGGCCACTGCTTGGTTCATTTCCCGCGGGCCGTGATTATTGTGTAGCAAGGGGTCATGAACTGGCTGGCAGCCTGTTAGTCGGACTTGGGCTGTGACATTGTCGAGTATTGCCATTTGTAGGATGTCGAGCGCCTGACGGCAATCAGCGAGGGCAGTTGGTCTGAATGCAGGTGGACGATCTGAGGGTGCGTGGATGCGTGGGTGCCAAGCTCTGTATGTGTCCTCGATGGTCCTGCTCCTTTTTGCCTCTTCCTCACTGAACGCAAGCATTCGACCAGACACACGCTTGTGACGACACGACTCAAGCGCCATGTTAGCTCGGGAGGTTAGCTGTGGTTGAGACGCAGACACAACCACACACACCCACACACACCCATGATCCTAGAGGCAGGCCGCCAAGTGATGAAGAAGGTTTTCTTCCCCGCATTCTCCGAGCCCTCAACCACCGTCCAAGCCATGGGGTAGCGTGCCTGGAGTCTGGAGATGACACAGACTAGGTGGTTGTGACGATGTTCTCGATGGCTTCCAGCCCCTTGCCAGTTGGGTAAGACCCAGAGTCCTAGACGGGCCTCGTGTCTCCAATGCTACCACATGGCGCAGGATGAGATTGGTGCCAGGCGGTAGGTGACGGAGGAGAGGCGGGCTGACGGGATCCTGGGTGCGGGTTGCGACGCTTGTTAGTGGCAGGATGAGGGGGTTGTCGGTGAGGGAAGCGACTTGAGCGGTCAAGGCGATCTTTCTGGGTGTTTTGTCTGCCTCAGCTGGACAGAACACAAAGTCGAGGCTCGTACTTGGGCTATACAAAGATGTATCTTGTAGATTGCAAGGTAAGTCTCCAAAGGAACGGTAGTAGCATGTACTTTGAGCTGCTCGGGTGGCTGCGACTTGGGGAAAGCTGGCACCTAAAGTATCGCATTCTTAGAGACTCCCGTGGATTCGTAAATAGTTGCCATTGCCCATGCCCTGCCAGGTATTGACGGCACTGAGGTACAGACCAAGCACAGGGCAAAGTTTGGCTTGTCTTTCTGATGGAAGACAGAAGCGAAGACAGAAGCGAAGACAAAAGATGAGACGAATCCGGGGAAGGTCTCCCAAAGCAGAACTTGTAGCGGTTGATCAGCGGAGCGTCCTGTCGATATTCTGGGGACTCTTGAAGGAAGTGTCGGGCTGCGGGCAACCGGCGGGAGCATCCAGCGTGAATGGAGACGAGGACTGGGCGGCGGGTCATAAAGGAACTTCAAGGGACCAGAGCCCACCTCAGGCGGACGATTCGACTCCACGAGCCCACTGACAAGGAGAGGTTCCCGCCGACGGTGTTTCCCTCGCGCTGTCCAATCGCATTGGGGGCTGGGACTAAGCAAAGAGCAAAAGTTCTGCCCTCTTTTTCGCCATTCTTCCGTCGATATTGCTGTGGAGTCGTCGTTCCTCGCCAAGGGCTGGAACTTGGTCCTTGTTAGGTAAGGGAAGGAGAAGTGTTATTCCCAGATTTGTCTTACCCAAGGACGAGAGTATCTACAATTCCGCAGGTCCTGGGAATCCAACCATGTCCTGCCTAAGGCTGCATGGAAGTCTGGTGAACCGTGAAGACTGGTGATGGGAGGCAAGCACGGCACGGTTGCCCCATACTCGCTCCTGCTCTTGCTGCCTCCCACCAACACATCAACGAACCAATGGACACTGCAGGTGTACGAAGATCAAACTTTGAGGAAAGTGCGAGCAATCCTTTGGATACCTACGGGCAGGACACGGGAAACGGGAAGCACACGTGGACGGGAAGTCCGCACCTGCATTTGTGCGGCGTGTCTGCTCTTTCCGCTCTTTGGGTGTCCATTCATCAGTACTTCGTACCTCACTCTGTGTGCCTCAGGCAAAAGACTATCCAGATCGAGGAAGGTACAGTCGGTTAAGTTGCACCTTTTGCTGTGTGCCTGCCGCTCCCACGCCGTGTCCACGCCTTCCTCGCTCGTTTCCATCGGTGATCACGCCGATCTTCTCCCCCTTCTACCTCCAGTGTAGGCAGGCACGCAGTTTATATTCCTGCCGTTGGGACTTGGGTCACTGGCAATACTCCGTAGTCCATGGGATTGGCAATCATGGGCTTTCCCTCTTTCCTTCCATTCTCCACCGCTGCCGCTGCCATGCCGTTGTGCCTGAGGTGACTTATAAATAGTCGACAAGTACGTACCTCTTCCGGCACCAAGACTCTGCCGTCGGGCGCGTGCCTTCTTGGAAGAACTCAAGCCAAGCAGCTTGCCTTCTGCATCTTGTTGCCGCGAGGAGCAAACAAAACACCATTCCGAATCTCAGTATCTCTCAGTTTCATCGATAGCTCAGAGAAGCTCACCGAGCATCAGGCATTCATCCGCCGCCTCGGTTTTCATAGTGTTTCCTCGAGCCAGATACAGATAGTCTTCCTGCCATTAGATTTAAGCCGTCAGGTAGTTGGCGAGTCCGCTTAGGTTTCATTCTGAATACTCGGTAGGCTTCTGGTCGAACAACAGCACACCTCTCAATTCTCAAGTTTTCATCTGATGACCAAACTAGATCCGAGTGGATGGTTCGCTTGTTTGCAACTTTCTTTTTTCATCCCATACTCTGCATCATCCAGACGCGAGGTCCGTGCCAAACAACGTCGACTTCATCCGCCACTTTGCCATGAGAGATCGCAGCTCGCCCTTCAAGAGTCGAGACAAGAGTGTATCAAAGAACTTCGACTTGAGTGCAAGTTTACAATGGAAGGTCTTCTTCACCAGACTCGCTCACAGCCTTGGCCTTGCTTCGTAGGCCCGGTTGACGCACGGGGTGCCGTTGTTTCGTGAGACACGGGGAATCTGCAAGCATCAACATGGGGCCCCAAATCGATGTCTTGCTTCTGTTTCCTGGGATATGCAGCCATCCTTGTGGCTCGGATATTGACTAGCTCCTTCAAAGACGCTGGCCCGCCCATGAAGGCCATTGTGTAGGCCATGTCTAGCCAGGGCTTCGACGACATGTGGGTTTCATCGAGTGATGATTAGCCTCACTGGACATCTTATCTTCACAAATAGATATTGTGGGATGTCTGCATATGCCGTCTCGAGAAGTCTGGGCCGCAGGAGAGAAGCAGCTGTATGAATGCGCGTCGCTGCGGACGTAAAAACCATCGTCAGATGCTGTTTGTCGTTGGCTATGGAAGCGCTGGTGTTGGTTCAGTGTCGCATTCTCTTGGAGACAGCCCCCGAAGACGACCAAGGACGGAAAACATTGCAGACAGCAATCCCAGATATGCGCATCGCCAACAAGCTGCCCACTCGCATCTACGTCCCGGGCTCTTCCAGCGACGAGCCGCCGCTCTGCATGCTTGCTTCCCAGCCTGTTTTCCTTCGAGCTGCCACTCCTGTTGGCTGCTTGTCGTTGACTTGCAGCTCACGCCTTCATCTTATTGGTGGCCTTCGACATTCTCACCACACGATGCCCACTCTGGACGGTAAGACAGGCATTGTCGTGCCGCATCACCGCATACAATGTCCGACCAGGTCGTCAGCTGCTTCGTTTCTATTCGCTCCCTGAGTCTGAGACCAGTCGCGCCCAGCATACTCGCAGCAGTGGCGGTGATCGAGAGCAACCAGACAAAGTGCCATTTCTCAAATACCCCTCCACCTTGGTATTCCTCCATGGTGCTATCGTGGCTTACCAGAGGCTGGGACTGCACTTTACGCACTTCCCATTGGGAGAATATCACCCCTCGTTTCTCCTGTTATGGGCAAGCCCGTTATCCAGAGTGCTGACACTCTGACAAAAAAGCCACTTTAGAAATCCCATCATCCCAGAGATGCCCCCGTGGAGCCAGCTGCGAGCCAAGGCCCTCCCGTCACACATGCCCGCAGTCTAGGAATCCGTCCATTCCCCTCCCAAACAGTCCATGATCGCCCTCTTCTCTTCCATCTTCATCTGCATCCACCCGCTGTCGGGTCGATCATACCTAGCGAAAAGAAGACAGACACGCACGCGCGGTATCGAGTCCAACTTGACGCTGCCAGCGCGAGCTATACGGCCGACGGGGTTTCAAGTGAACGACACGCGCTTTATTCAATCACTTCTCCGTCTTCGTCGTCCCTCAGCCCTACTGCTGTGCCCCCGATCGCCGATTATTATATCGTGGGGTGTGACTGCTTGTGGTTCGGTGCTGTGCTGTACACACCCGCTCAGCCCCCGGGAGACACACCTGCGGTTGGGTCATCTCGATCCTCCTCACGCCTCAAGGCACCAGCATAACTTACCCTCTTCACAAACGACCTGGCCAGCTCTTCAAATTACTCGAGTCGAAAGATCTTCCAAACACTCCTTACACCGCCGCCGATCTCTCAAGAACCTTGCGCTGTCCTTCGTTCGATTAACCACGCTCAAGACTCTCGACAAAACGCTCGCTGATCCGAAGGATCTTAGATGATTGGCGAATCCCGTAATCCAGTTGCACTGCTCAACTATTGTGCTTATTCATTCGATCACCGCCACCACCATGAGGGCGACAGCTTGCTCGCTTTGCGTGCTGTACTTGGGGGTTGACTTACTGGTCAGGGCAGTCGAGGGGGCGGAATTCAAGAGACGAGATGGGGTGCACCGCCTTGAGAAGGCACACGTCACGGTCTTTCACGACCTCAATCGAAGGGGCACAACGACTTGTGCGACCGGATACTCTGCTTGCCCGTCAAGCTTGGATGGAGGGTGTTGCGCTTCAGGCTATGCATGCGCGACGGATTCTTGCTATGCGACCACAAGTGCAGCGCAGACTTGCGCAGGAAAACCTGGATATTATCAATGTAACACGGTTTTGGGTGGTGAGTTGATTTGGTTCCCAGTACCTGTCTTGGAATCGTGAGCTGACACACTTTGCCCAGGCGGCTGTTGCCCAGAAGGATACCAGTGTCAAAGAGGCTCAAATTGCGTTCCAGCGTCTGGAGTCATATACTCTCAGTCGTGTCCGGCGAGTTACTACTTATGCCCAGCTAGCTTGAGCTACGGCTGCTGTCGAGACGGACTGGGCTGCGCCGTAAGCGCTTGCTACTCGACGGAGCCCTCAACTGTCACGGAGACGACGACGATTACAACGACGAATGACGCCGCGCAGGCGATAACCACGACTGTAACCGCAACTGCTGTTCTAACTCCCTCAAGACCTACCACGGCGCCAATAGTAGCAACAGGGGCGAGCGACCCGGACCAAGTTGTGTTCAAGTACTATCCGAGCACTGTTCCAAAAGAGCAACCTATCTCGAGCGGCGATGGCAACAGTGATGGATTGACTTCGGGGCAAATCGCGGGTATCGTGGCTGGAGGAGTTGGCCTGCTCATCATTGTGCTGGTGACTGCGTGGATCATCATTCGGCACCTCAACAAGGTTGTCCAGGCAGTCGAAACGAGCAACAAGGGAACCTCTTCAGGGGCTAAGTCACGCCCTTCGATGTATGAGTTCAAGCCAACACCATCAGAGGTTGATGATTTGAGCATAGACCCGCTCATGATGTCTCCTCGGCCATCACACCGCAGATATGATTCCGATACGACTGCCGACTTCACACCTCCATATCGCGGCACGCCGGGGTCCGGTGGTGACTATCAGGCAGTACCGCAAGGGTCAGGGTCCGACCGACACGCTAGCTACGACTCAGCATATACAGGAGGCTACTTCGACGTGGCGCCAGACAGGAGTCAGCGCGCAAGCCAGGGATCGAGCGCGTGGGTCGGACTCCATCGCGGAAGCACGGATTCACAAGGAACCTACGCGCATCTTCGCCATTGGAGCAACGCCAGCGAAGCAAGCAGCGACCACGGCAGTGCGGGTACTCGGACGCCACTCCAAGAACTCGACTCGACGCCATATGTGCCGGAGTTGGCCGCTTCTCCCGTCCCAGACGCCGTGGCAGATACGCGTCGCCGGTCAGGGAGCGGGCTATCGGGCATGAGCCGGCCGCCTGCGGTCCATCAGCGGCGAAGGAGCAGTGAGGGAGGCCACGGCAGAACGAGGAGTGACAGCTCTGCTCCAGCTGGGCTCAGTGTTGTGAATGAGGCTTCAGAGCTCATCGGCCACTATGGCCCGACGGATCGAGCGAATGGTCAGACGTCGAATGGGAAGTAAAGCTGCGTTCAGTGCATAGCTTTCCTATGACTATACTTCGCTTCGACCACATGCCGTCGCAAGACTACGGAGTCAGTCACAGCATGGCTTTCGGGCTAACGCAAGATTTGGAGTTGGAAGCCAGACACCAGACGATGCTTTCTGACGCTGCAAGGCCGTGGAAGCTTGCATCTCTTCTTTGGATCCTTGATCTTTCTGTCGGTCCGGACAATCATTATGTAGTTATGATGTCCTGGCTGACCTAATGGGCCTCCATGGGCATTACCGAAGAGGCATCTTAATCACTAGGAAAGGCAGCCCCTCACACTTCTTTGGGGGATAGAAGTGGTTGATTTTCAGTCACGGACGGTTGGGAACACGAAGTCCTCCCGGTGGACGCGGCACGAGGGAGATGAGGATGGTCGTTGACCGCTCAGGATTGAGAAATACGATATAGAGAGCGGATGGCGTTTCTAACGGCAAGGGACTCTGATGCCGACTGGTGAGCACCTCACCGCGGAAAATTGCGGCAAGGGTGGGCTTACTCTGGCGCAAAGTGTTTGGTCTTGTTTGTCCCAAGTCACAATACATGATACCTTTTTTTTTCTTCCTTTGCAAACCCGCACTGAATGCTCCGGATGCCTCGCTTTTCACACGTTCTGAATGCGGAAGTGAACCCCTCGATGAGCGGTGAGGCAAGAGTTTGCGATGTCGGTATGAGCTGCAGAGGTTCGGTTCCTTTCTTCAACGATAGGCTATGTCATCATGTCTTGCTTTTGCTTTCGCTTTTGCCTTTGGCTTGATTCTTCAGAGTAGGAAGCTAGGAGTAGACTAGACGAGGCATTGGCCGTCTACGGTATCATGAATGCGAGCGCCTGTGCCTCTCATACCTGAACGACACCAACGTGAAAGATGAAGAACAACGACGTGATACTAGACTGATATGTAGGACCCGCGGCCCCGACTTTATCTGCGGGGTTATGAGAATCTCATACGGACGATAGTCGTCAAAACCGATCTCCTTCGGGGTAGCATCATAGCGAGACCGGAGGCTCGTCGGAAGAGGGGAGAGAAGTTTCATTTCCCAATGAATAGGTAGACAGCTTGGGCCGAACCGAACGCGAGGCTTGCCTGACAATACATGGTTCCCTCCCACTATACATGCTGTCGATCATATCTGATGAGATGGTACCCCATCATCCTGCTCGTCGGGACAACAACAAACTCGCTTGAGAGTCGCTTCTGGGTCTGGCATGCGGAGGGTAGAGGGAAGGAGGTGAATATGGGGAGGCGGCTCTCCCGTAGGTGACAGCATGTCGGCTCCTCGGGATCTCGAACGGAGCCCCAACAACTTCATTGAACAAGAATCTATGGATACATAATTTCTTCCGCGGACCGTGGATTTGGAGTCGAAGCAAGAGGCCGAGAAGGAGACTAGACCTCGGGACAGACTCCTCCGTCAATCAGATGCGGCCTTGATCAATCCTTGGAGGAAGACGCACGTTGCTCAGACGGGGCGTTAGTCCGCACCGGGGATAGCAAGATGGGTAGATACCTGTCACTGAGGAGAGACGGTGCGGGGGAGGTGCATGCTTTGTGGTTCGAGGGCTGGGGGAACAGCGGTGATGGGCGGGGAAAAGAAGCTGGGGATGGCAAGAGAGGGCACGATTTTGCTTCGCGGAGATTTGATGTCCGAAGAAATATCCTGGGGAAGCTTGCGAGGGGAAGAAAGGAAAACTTGGAAGGGATGGGAGATGATTATCACGGCCGGATAAAGTGAGCTTGTTTACTAGGAGGAACGGCGTGCTTCTTGTTGGATGCACTTGACCCTTGTGCAAGGCAGATGAACTCGAGGCCGGTGTCGGTATTGATGGGTTGGCTACCTGGACTCATGTCTCCTGAACTGAGTTTCCAGGTATTGATTAAGAATTCTAAGTCAAAGGAGAACACTTCAACTTGGCCCGTAGCGTTACTCAACCATAAGGCGTTGCCCATGGCCTTGTGTATCTCGACTTGAGTGTAGAGAATTCTCACTGTTTGTACGTGCAGTCCCGAGGAGCCAACAGGTGTTCAGAGTTTTGACATCTGGAGGAGCGCAAGCTAGAGCATAATCAAGACTAGGAAGGTGTCTCAAGCAATCTCCCAAGACACACGCGTATCTTTCGTAGGATTTAAACCTGGGGGATGGGAGGAGCAGGGGTAATGGCGGCCAACGGTGAACAGAGCAGTGAGCTTTGCGATAGCGACAACGTGCTTGTGTCCGCCAAGTTGCTGGACTATTCCATCCACCGAGAGCAGCCCACCTCGCTTCCTGGGCTGGCGGAGGTTTGTCCATACCATGGTCTACACGTGCTACTAGAGCCTGGTTCAGCGGCTGGGAGGTGTACATGTGCCCTGAACGACTGGAAAAGTTGGCTACAGCTTTCCCATCTCTGCGACTCTTTGTCTCTGAATTTTTTGCAGCTCGGCGGGCCGGAGATGGGACGGGTGGGCTTCTTACTTGACCTTAGGCTGTAAACGGGAATGATGCGCCGATGGGGACTAGCCTTATTGATGGAGTTGGGCCAGGGGAGAGAGAAGATCGAGTGGCGACTGGAGAGGAGGATGAGAGCCTAAATACTCAATCCTGGACTGTTCGAACTCAAGTCATCGGCTAAGCAGGTGTGAATCAATGTAAAAGTTCTTGAAGGAGACTTCCACGCCGTCGCCACGTGCCACTCCAGAAGGAAGGTCAATCAAAACAACATCAACGGCCTTCCTTGCAAAGTAAGGAAAGATAATGATGCTCAAAAAGCTCGAAAGGAAAAAGAGAAGAAAAACTCGGGAACGGTGGAAATTGGGAAGCTTAGTCCAGCAAAAGGCCCCAGCCGGCGCGAGACCAACGAACCAACCTCCACCCACGCTTCTGGGCACGCCCCCCAGTTGCTCCAGCTGCCTCTTTCGGTGAAGCGGGCTTGCTCGGTTGGGGGGATTCCCCTTGTTAATTAGCTTTTTGGCTCTCGCCGCTTCTCGCTCTCTACTGCGTAGGAGTAGTTATCGTTGGAGGGCCCAGCCGATGACTCGAGGTGTGCCGACTTGGTATCTGACTATCTGTTGATGATAGAGGAGGATTGGCGGTGATAGTAGGCAAAGAGGGAAGTTGAATTTACCTTGTCCCAACGGCCAGCGCCGATGAGATCGAGCGGCGCGTTCCTGGCGCCGTTTGGCCGTTGGGAAGAGTGGGAGACTATGCTGTATCCGTTGCTGATAGCCAGCCTCCGGCTCGGGAATGGCGCCGCCCAGGTTGACGAGCACTCTTGGTGTGTTTAGGCACAGACATTCTGGTCAATCGTCTCCGTCCTGATAATGTCTCTCGATAACCTGAAGGCCTGAGCCAGTCTCAATACCATTAACAGCGGACGTTGACGGTGACACCGTAATTTGCGCTGTTGGTCGGTCAGCAGAGGCTGCCAATAGAGACGGGGTCAGGGTTACAGCGCAAGGGAGCTACGGCGCTGCCAACCTGTATTCTGGGTTTTTGCCAGGCTTTTTTCCCAGGTGAACACCTTGACAACCGTCGCATGGCGGACGGGGGGTGGTACAGTGTGTTTGCTGTCATGGGTCTCGGCTTGCGACGCTGATGCTTTCGATAGCTCTGTCCTGCGCCGACTGGACGGTGGACCACCCGACAGCGGGCGGCGGACCCTTGAGGTGGGTTGTGCGCAAGCACAGCTCATAAGCATAAAAGCTTCAAGGAGTGCCCTTTCCGTTCTCCCCCAATTGCATGGCCATCTCCGGCTATCGGGAGGGGAACATCCCCCCTCCACTCCATGGGCTGATGGGCAGGGCGGTTGGCAGGTCTAGGTAATCGCCTAATGATGCTTTGTACACGAGAATGAATTTCCCGGGCTGAAGAGCTTGTACCGCGCGGGTGAGGTTAAATCATTCGTTCCTTGGGTTGGTTGGCCTATCTCCAGTCAACTACCGATTGAGACCAAGAGCCTTTGAAGAGTCTCAAAACTTCTAAACGAATGCAGGTTATGAGATCTTTGTGCCAACGAAATTATCCATGACTGACATTGTTCCTCATGGAGGCCAACGTGCGGTTTGAAGAGAGAAAAAGAGCGAGATGGTGGCCGAGGGTCGCATCGGATCATCACCGACAACATCATCGCCAATGCAGGTCGGCGGCGCGGCCCTTTAGCGATGTGTTCCAATTGGCGGGTTCCCTGCCACTAACGATTCCTGTCCAAACTTGGGCTCTTCCTTTTTCCTTTCTCGCTGCACTTTTCTTCGCTCTTGACTTTGCTTTCGCTCCCCATCCCGTCATCAACATTCAACTTATAGAGCCCATGTAACTCCCATGACCTTGCCTGCATACCTATACTTACCGTCTCTTTGCTTTGCTTCTCCTCATTTCCCTTCTGCATATCGGATTTCCCCGCGCTGTACGAATACACACCCTGCCGGAGGCTGTGACGCTGCACCCTGCCGACAGCCGTTCAAGTCTACTCTTCCTGTGCAGACTCGAGCCAGTTCCGAGACGGTGATAAATCGAGGCACGGCAGTCCAGATCTATGCTTCTTCCCCGGCCTTACCATCCAACAGTTCACTTATCAATACGTTGCTAGGATAAGCTATTGACGGATGATCCAAAATGCTTCCAACAACGCGTTGCTTCTGTAATCCCAGTAGTCTGGTCAGCTCCCCCAAGCACTGGCAGACTGAGAAGTTCGAAGCAAGAAACAGCTCGATGACTGGTCGGACTTCTCTTGTGTTGTTTGCCTGCAGCCATAGTGCTTTGTAGCCGTACAGCAAAGTCAAACTCGCGCCTGAACGGGTGGTCTAGGTATCCGTTCGCCTCCGCCCCTTGTGCTTCCACCGCCCGCTGCCGCCCCAAATCTACGACATAGCTGAGGACGCCTTGAATTCTTCTACGACGCCAGAATAGCAGAGACAACAGCCACAAGCTGACTCTCGCTGTGCCGTCACTACCAATTGCAAGCCGGTCACGGAAGCCCACCAGCCAAGCCGCGCGTTGTGCAGATTTCGATAGCGTTCATGAGAGTCGAGCCGTTTGCCCAACATGACCCTCCAGATAACCTCCCTTGTATCCGGCCGCGAAGTCAAACCAGAATGTGATCCTCGCCCTTTGTCTCTCGGCGAAGCAACCGGCGTCGCCCCCGGGCATCATTCATAGGCTCTCCAGGAATTCCCGACGTCAATACTAGGGCTAGGCCGAATCAGACCAGCTTCCCCCGCCGTAATAGCGTGGGCAAGGGGGCGTTGGAAAATCAATCTCGAGGTTCCCACGAGGGCGGAAGAACACACGCGTTTTGTTTCTCATCGGAATACTAGCCCTTCGTGCCCTTGAAATCAAATGTCACTCTCGGCCTTGCTCGTCAGCTAAGAGGTACCTTTCCTCCCAGTCTCGGCCCCATCCTCATGGGCCAACCTTTGCTGCGGATACACTGCGCTACTTCGCACGCTTCACCTACGATGCGCATCTTTTCATGTTCCTGCTGTTCGCCGCCTGCCCACACTTTCTCCCAACCTGCCTCATGCGGATGTCCAGCCTGCTGATAGGTGGGAATTGCAACCTTCTCCAGGAGATGGGCTGAACGGGCTGGAGCTACTGCGGTTCGCTTCTTCCTCGCTTTTCCATGTTTCCCTACGGGCTCCCCCTCTTTCGACCCCTGGTCCTGTCTAGTGCTCAGGAACAGGGTGTCACTGTACCGGGGGAGCCTAGCTCTCCAATATGTCTCTTTGGTAAACCCACGATGCTTGCTGCCCGTGGCTCTTGGAATAACCACACTCCCACCCCTGTCGGTTCATCCCAGGTCCCGGTCGATGACCCGCCCTTCCTATCGCCGCCTCTTCTGGGCGCTGCTCAGAATGGGCGGGTGAACTCCGCTATTCTTGTGGCTGCTGCTGCGGTTCGTATTGAACCAGCCCGCTGGCTAGCTGTTTGCTGTACTTCGTACCAAACTTGCTCGCATCTGCGTCCCAAGTCTGTTATTCCCCGTCTGCGAGGAGCAGGGGACCCGGTTCCCCCAGTCCAACTCGAACCAGTCCACCACCAAGTCCCAACACCAGTCGAGGTCCCATCCCGCATCTCACAGATATATATCACGGTGCCTTCGTCTCCATGTCACCGTTCCCTTTGCCTCCCTCCTTTCCCCTTTCCTCATCCACCGACTTCCTACCAGATCCATCCAATCAACTCCCATCCATCTCTTAGGACCTCAGTCGATCGTCTCCTCCAACCGTCAAAATGAAGGCCGCCGTTATCTTCTCCCTCGTCAGCTTGGCTCTCGGCTCCGTCGTCGAGAAGCGCGCCTGCGCCGGCAACAACTGCAACCGTCAAGTCACTGGTACCCGTGACGGCCTCCTCCCCATCACCTCCCGCCAGGCCGACTGCTCTTCCTTCATGCAGGCCACCGTCACCCCCTCCCCTACGTATGTTGACCTCTCTACCAGCATAACGACTCGATGATTTTTCGTGAAACTAACTCTCTTCACCCAGCACCGTCACCGTTACCGTCACTGCCGCTCCCGCCCGTCTCCGCCGCAACGGCGAGATCGCCAACCGCCAGGTCACCGCCCTCCCCACCCTTATCCCCGCCTACGCCTCCTCATGCGGTGACTCTGCTGCCTACTCCTCCGCCTGCTCTTGCTGGGGCATCACCGCTGTCACCACCACTGCGCCCAAGCCCACCGTCACTGTCACCACCACTGTCGACTACTGCGAGGGTGAGTACTTGCCATATACTCAACTAGGAAAAGTTTCAAGATGCTAACTTATGACAGACTTGTAAACGTCTCGTTCGACGCGGAGATGGAAAGGTTGAGGGGATGAGAAAGGCCATTCATCTGATTCTCGAGGCTCAATGTTGAGGAAGGGAAAAGGCATGAGGCTGTGGGAGGAGGCCCCAGTCGAGCTTGTATAGGAACGCACGGTCACCGCCGCCGTCTCCTTCGGATCTCGCAGAGATCCCTTCGATTACGAATTCAATGGACTTGATCACTCATTCATTCGATCTCTTCGGGACTCTGATTGTAGCCTTGATCTCACTTTCGTCTGTTCCGGCACGTATGAGCCTTGGGAAGCGGACGACACTCGAAGGGCCTGGTGGTTTGGAGCGATTTATTACGAAGGGAAAATGTTTATGACCGGTTTGATGGGAGACATGACGACCAGCTCTGATTGGCACTCGTCTGTCACTGTTATGATATTCACATTCATGTGTAATAATTAAGACTAATTCGTCCTTACTTCGCGAGACACTGCCTGATGACTTAACGATCGCTGATGGATGAGCATTGAGGTGTCATCGAATTCGACAGCTGTCGATGCTTGAGACGGGGCGCTCATTGAATGAGACAAGACAGCCGTAATGACAAGAGATATTCATCAGTCCCGGATGACATGTCTCTGACCCGCCACACTCACTTATTCGCGAGCCATGTTTTACACAATTGAGTCTTGGAAGGAGAGGGCAACTGACCATTTATTGCTTATCCCTAGCCTTATGCATTACTTCTTTTCTTCATCAATTTCTTTTGGTCCAGTTTCCAGGTCAATAGGATCTGCACAGGTTCTGTGCGAATTTGAGCCGCAAGTCTTGACTCCTCGAACGTTAATCGAGCCGCAGATTGCGTGATACCCGTTCCCCTCGGATGCCCCTCGCCGGACGGGGCACATTATTCCATGACGCCGCGCAAATGGGTCGCTGTCAGTGTCGATCTTTTCTCCTCATCCGAACTCTGTTTCGAGGTTACCCACACATGTTCCCAGCATTCCCCAGAAAATGTTTCGAAACACGTATATCCCACAACAGCGGATAAACTCCACACGACTGCGGTTCTTTTTCTCGCGTGGCTTCCGTCAGGGGTCCAGTGTAATGGTGGTGATAGTATTAGTCCGAGTCCACCGTGTCCGGATCATCCCTCGCGTCAAACGCAAGCGTGACGATTCAGCAGCCCAGAGCAATGAACTTCACGGAATCTATACCCAATTTCTGTGAATGCGCGACGACGTGGGTCAATCGGACAAGGCTTCGTCACCTTCTTAGTACTTCTCACGATTACCGCCCACAACCCGTTGTAAGTGCGCGTCGCACGACAGGCATGCTTTACAAAACCCGAGACATTTCCCTCACTTTCTTCAGTCCCGCCCTCGACGCCAATTGCTGTCTACCAATGTCTCCCTTTGTCCCCTTGGGTAGTGTCCTCTCGCCCTGTAAGCAATATTCTACCCGCGACGCCCTAGGGTTTTTTATCGCCCCTAAGCTATAACCTACATTCCCATGAGCCTAGAAACGCCCCCTTCAGAAGTCAAGCTTAACAGCGCGTCGGCATAAAGAAACAACCTTGATGATAGGCTTAGACCTTTTTTTTTTTTTTTTTTTTTTTTTTTTTGCAATGTCGACTCGATGATACCGGCGGTCCCGCGGGGCAGTGAACATTCCAAAGGTCATCACAACGTTTCTCTCCTCTCGCGGCGAAGAAGACGAGCGTCGTCATCAACAGTCTCAGCTGGCGACTCGCGCATGTGCGCCTACCGCCCGCCCGCCGGTCCGCTCCTGGCGGCAGCTGACGACATCGACGACTGGGGCGCCGATTTGAGCACGTCGACAGTCTCGGGAGCATCAGTCCCTTGTCTACGGCGTATTTCTAGCAGATAATTGTAATCGCTCCTCGCCTGGGGATCTAGCAGCCAACCCTAATATCCTGGTTGAGGCCAGCTCCTCGCCTCGTTAGATCCGCAATCAAGGCACAACTCTGTAGGGTTCTGGCAATGTTCTTGAACTTGGCGGCAGTAAACTGAACGTTGTGCTAAGATAAGAGAACTTATTGGAAGTTCCGGCCCGCTGGGGACAGTATGTGCTTATTGCGAAGACCTTTTCTCCCGGATCTCACAACTTGGCGGCCCATATGATTCGCCCCAACAGCGTTGGTGTTTTCGATCGTGGACTGCGCCACCGTCGATGCATGGGTTATTTGACTTCACCACGCGGGACTACGTGGACGTAAGGTACTTGTACGGGCTCACTGTTTGTAAAGTAGATGAACGAGCAAAGATCTAAATGGCAATAAAAGTCCTATTTCTTTCGCAGCCTTAGGCGGCTTCGAAAGTCTGATACTAGAAACAACCAGTCCGTCTTGGATCTTGATTTGAGCCTCCGTATCGTACCATTACTCTAAGTCCTGCAACTTGATACAATGTAAAGATATAGCTTGATTACTGATGAAATCATCTATATAGCAAAGTATGTTACCTATCATCTGACATCCAAGGTGAAGCAACTGCCATCGCGGCCCTCGAGTTCGGTAGATATGCCAAGTTGAGACTGGCA
The DNA here is from genome assembly GCF_030869305.1 of Colletotrichum tamarilloi. Lineage (NCBI taxonomy): Eukaryota > Fungi > Ascomycota > Sordariomycetes > Glomerellales > Glomerellaceae > Colletotrichum > Colletotrichum tamarilloi. The sequence continues at coordinate 319 of NW_026849540.1, read as the reverse complement.
TCAATTGCTACTAATTACTCTTCTCAAAGAGCCGAAACTATAACAAATCCGAATCTCGTATTAATGAAACCACTGAAAGCTGACGATCCCCGTGCTGCCAAATCCTATTACTTAAGTCAACATACCCACTTCCTGGCACCCCCCTGTTTCTGGCACCCACAAAAACGCGAAAATCCACCACAACCCAATGCCCACCCCCAACCTCCTTTTATCACAACATTTTCAATTCGCGTCCAAATGGGCTCATCTTTTGCACATGTCTTCTTCTATATATAATGCCTCAATATACCGAAGATCAGCTTCGTCAGGCTCTCGAGGA
>NW_026849539.1:0-70835 GCF_030869305.1 Colletotrichum tamarilloi | reverse complement strand
TCCTCGAGAGCCTGACGAAGCTGATCTTCGGTATATTGAGGCATTATATATAGAAGAAGACATGTGCAAAAGATGAGCCCATTTGGACGCGAATTGAAAATGTTGTGATAAAAGGAGGTTGGGGGTGGGCATTGGGTTGTGGTGGATTTTCGCGTTTTTGTGGGTGCCAGAAACAGGGGGGTGCCAGGAAGTGGGTATGTTGACTTACCAGAAGCTCTCGAACTCATCATGATGCTTTCTCACCTATCCCTATCGTCAGCAGGCATTGCGACTGCCACACTGCTACTGCTGTTTAGCGGTGCGCAAGGGCAACAAATGATGGCGAATAACGGCACCCAAGGCCCCTCTGGCTTCCCTGCAGTCCGCAACCCTTCCCCAAGTAAAGCACCCCGATCATCCTCGACTAATCTGTGTTTAGTGTGACGCCCTCGTGGCCGCCAACTTATCCCACGTCATTCATTTTCCGTCTTCTCCCCTCTACCAAACCCTCGTTCAGAACGGCTCTTACGCTATCTCCACCCGAAAACAGCCTTGGTGCTTCGTTCTTCCGAGCACCGCCGCTGAGGTCTCCAAAACTCTTACCGCTCTTCAATCCGCCGGTGATGGTGCCGGAGACTGGCATGTGGCCATCCGCAGCGGCGGACACGGGGGTGATAATCAGAACAACATTGTCGACGGTGTGACCATCGACTTGACCCACCTCAACACCACCACGTACGACGCAGCTACCAACGTCGCACACGTCGGGACCGGGGCGAGATGGGGTGCTGTGTACGCCGCGTTAGAAAAGGACGGAGTCTTAGTGACGGGCGGAAGAGAATCTGTCGTAGGCGTGGGTGGACTTCTTCTCGGCGGTGGCATCTCGTGGTACACGGGGCGTACGGGCTTCGCCTGTGACAGTGTCGTCAACTACGAGGTGGTCCTAGCGAGCGGGGAGATCGTCAATGCCAACGCGTCGGCTAATTCGGACCTATGGCGGGCTCTGAAGGGAGGCAGCAGCAACTTCGGTATCGTCACTCGCTTCGATCTCGCAGCGTTTCCGGCTGAGAACTTGCACATGGAGACGAAGACCTTTAGCCGAGAGCACGCCGGTGAGCTCGTGGATGCGGTTGCTCGTTTCGCCGATTTGGACCGGTCGTTCCAGGACAACGCGGTGCTCCTTGTCGTCACTTACGATCCAGAAACCGAAGCCAGCATTTGGAGGGCGACTAAGGTCAACACCATGAACAAGGCCAACAGTACAGCATTCGACGCCTTCGACCGCATCCCGACGTCAGCACCGACTATGGAGAAGTCGGTGACGCTTGTCGAGGCTGCTAACAGTACCGCGCTGTCCGGCAAGAATCGGTGAGTTGAATGATCAGGATACGTCTAGTCACATTGATACGAATTCAAGATTTGCTGATGATTTTCCTCCTAGAAACGCTGGAGCTGGGGCTTTGACCGCAGTTAACGATCCAAGAGTCCTGCGGTACTGCATCGAACAGCACGAGGGCCTCGTCGCAGACATGAAGGCTCTCCTCGGACCAAAGAACTTTACCACGATTCTCGACTTCCAGCCAATCCCGTCATACTTTGCCGATATTGGCGTGCAGAAGGGGGGCAACATGCTCGGACTCGAGCGAGACTCGCGCAACAAGGTTCTTTTCGTCATGGGAGTGACTCTACTAGGATCAAACAGCGAAGAGCTCTTCCCGCGGGTTTATCAGCACGTTGCAGCCGCAAACAAGAGAATTGAAGACCTCTCAAAGTCAGTTGGTAGCGACACTGAGCTCAGATACCTTCCCTATGCGGACTCTAGGCAAGATGCAATTGGAAGTTACGGAAAAGCCAATGTGGAGCACATCCGAAAAGTTGCGGAGGAGTATGACCCCGAGGGCTTCTTCCAGTACAGGGTTCCAGGCGGCTTCAAGATCAGCCGAGTTTGAATGGAATTCTGACATCACGTTAAGGCGCAAAGAGATAGACCGGTTCGCGTATATGATTCTTTGTATTCTTTTGTTGCTTTTTCGATTATTACATAGATAGATTTGTGCTCTAAGATGGAACAGTTCGCTCATATAAATCAAGTGTGTGAAAAGCAGCGCACTTTGTGCTATGACCACCGACCAAAAACCCATGCGTGACTGGCTCGCGAATTATTATGTATGATTCAGTCGAATCTGTAAGAGTCTGTCATTCTGGTCGGGCCAAACTCGGGAGACATTTGCATCCCGTCGTTGTACCACACCTGACCTCTCGGCCACTCCGCCTCCTGAATATTCTGGGCATGGCGTGGTATAATAGCTGGAGGGAAGCCGACCATGGAAGGCGCGTGATCTTGCGCAAGCAGGTATCCAGTCCCGTTGCCGACCTCTGCGTTGCCAGCCAAGACCGCTGGACTCCAAGGTACATTTGCTGGATGTGGGTTGCACCCGCAGGCTGAGTACTGGGGAGACGGATAGAAGTTCCAGGAGGGATTTGACCGTTGATATACGACATCCTCATTGCAGCTCGAGTAGAGAGGGTCCTGATAGAAGCCCTGTGGCTCTTCGTACTCATACTCCGGTTGGATGGTCGGGAATGCCAATTGCTCACTGGCTTGGCTCTCGTAAAACAGCTCATTCGATTTATTGAGCTGGCGTGTCGTGTGATGCATGTAGTCAGGGGAAGATTGACGGTCCGCTATCGTTTGCATGGGGCTCGTCGTATCGTTATCAACATGCTCTGGCATTGAAATCGGACTCGTCATGGGGCTGTCGTCTTTCGAAGTGTTGGTGAGTTCCTCCAAAGACGCGTCGGATTCCTCCCCGGACGTCGAATCGTGGTAGATCTTGTGATGTTGAATCAAAGCCACCTTGCGACAGAAACTGATTCCCTATTAGCTGGAGTCCATATGGTTGCGGAAGTCGAAGGTTATTACTCACCTCTTACGACAGGTTTCAATAGCGCATGTATACGGACGCTTGCCTAAATGCACCCGACGATGACGCGAGAAACTCGACGACTTGAGATCGTTAGAGTCGAAATCCCATTCTTGATTATGTCAAAGATTCACTCACATCTGCGAACCGTTTGTAGCATCCAGGATATTGGCACTCGTATGGCTTTTCACCAGTGTGCGTACGGAGATGTACAGTCAATGCACTTCTTTGGATGAAACTCCTCTCGCAGCCAGGTGCTGGGCATGGATACGGCCGCTCATTGGTATGGATTCGGAAATGTCTGATAAGGTCCGACTTGCGGTTGAATCCCTGTGGGAATACGTAGGTAAGTATAATACTCTTCAGAGATTGATAACCTTCTGGTCGCACTGAGGGTTCCGGGAAGCAATAGACATTACCTTCTCGCAGGTCTTCCAACTGCAGTAGAAGCGACGGAAGCGCTCCTTGTTGTTGACAAGTTCAGTGATTTCCATTTTCCTCGCGGGCAATGCCTCTGGGTTGCTGATGGTGAAGGTTGGCTGGCCAGTTAAACAGAGGGAGACACCTCTTTCGGGTTGATTGTTTCCGAGTTTCGGCTCCGACGGTTCGTCTAATAACGAACTAAGGTGAGCGGATGTTATAAGCGCGCATTGGCGAAGCCCATAACCTGGAGTTCTGTGATAGACTACACCGGTATGATGGAAGTGGAATCAAAGCGTACGTCGTTTGTTGAAGAAGTTGCGACTTGAAGATGCAGAGAGATGCGTAAACGGCAAGGTGACTTTTTAGCTTGGATTGGGGGCGTGTGTCTGTAAATGACACCGTCAAATAGAAAGATCAGGAAGGTAGCGGTCTGAAGGAGATTCGGCCTAGTAGCTGAATCGTATCCGTTGACACCCATACTTTAGAGAAGGAGCATCATCGCATCTTTTAGCGTGAAGCTTTCATTATGTAGGTGGAAAATCCTCGGTCAGGCTTGCAGGATGCCTTTCAGTGTCTAGACCAAAATAGTCGTGCCGCAGTGTAGCATCGTCGTTGGATCCTTGGGAGATGGTCCAAGCTCAGAGCGAAAACCCCCTGGACATCCAGGGCTGCTCAAGACAAAGCATTGGAGATCATTTCAGTTCTCGTCATTCCGGTGAAGGTGTGGCATGCAGCCCGACATCTGCGGGGGCTCCGTTGTTGCGAGTGGCGACGAAGCTTTCCCTTGCCCTGCGTTCAGATGTCGCCATTACGGATAGGAAACAGAGTATTACAAGTTTTCTGTGCCGTTTGATAAGGCATGGGCGTCGTGGGTCGCTGCATGGGATATCCAGAAGTTGACTGGGGATGTCTGGAAGCATGGGGTAATTTGTAGCGTACCCTACAGAACCTCATTAGAGTTTGGCCCAAGCTGGAAGCGGGGGCAGTCTGGATGTGCTTCGAGGATCTTGGCCCTTGGTTCCTAGTGATTGCATCCCTCGTGACCAATACGGACTGCACAAACCCTAGTCTAGCCGATGTGATCTACGGGCTTGGGTAGCAAGCATTTCCTCTCACAGTTTCATATTAGGGCTTAGTGTGAGAGGATAAAAAAGTGTCACAGTGTCTTCTGTCTCACAGAATCATTCGAGTTTTCGGTTCAGCACCAAAAACTAGTGAAGAGATCATCTGCAGTCCAGGACTCAGCTTTGCTTTTTCTGATCCGCCCAAAACCGCTGTTTTCCGCCAAAGGCTGCCTCTCTGCCTTCACCGTTTTGCCGACTACCTACCGCCATGCCCTTGGTATGACTTGCTGATGGGGCTGTCAAGAGAGTTTAGATGATTGACGGATCGCCATTCCTACGGGTGGCCCGGCCGGCGGATCCGCGTGTCTTGCTGCCCTAGGGGCCCAATTTCTCCCCTCTGATTTGTTCTTCCCATGGTAGTTCCATGGTAGATAACTGTTTGGTATCGACCGGTCTCGAATCTGTGCTCGTTATCAATCTTTAAACCAGACTAACTAGCTAAGACGTCTCATATCTCTTGAAAGCCGTGCCATATCCGTACTGGCGGTAAGTGGGATTCCACGGGACTTGTGGTGGTTCCCCCGGGATCGAGAGGCCGTGCCCAGAGATGTTCCGGCGACTGACGACAGTCCTTGCCCCGGATACAACTCGGAATCGGGATCGGGGGTGCGACGCGGAATGCCACGCAAGATGCGGATTTCAATTCCCTCTTCGAGAAAAGCTTGCGAACGAGGGCGGATCTCCGGGATCATCTGGGATATCTCCCGTCTTCTCCAATCAGCACTGAAACTTACAGATTTCGTTGCAGCCTGGGCTGCCGAGTGATTGAGGGTGGGATATCACTTCTCACTTTGGGGGATTCCTTGGGGGGTGCTGTTGGGTGCTGAAGATATGATAACTCTGTGGTATTATGCCAAAGCTACAGAGCTCAGGCCGGTGGGCCAAAATTCGAGATGATCCTCCACTAGCGAGCTAGCCAGGCCGTGAGACCCAGAGATGATGGCCCGGCAAGGATCTGTGGCAGCCTTCATCCCCAGCTCTTCCACTAGGCTTGTCACTCTCAAGTTTTCAGCAGACGCTAACTCCACGTTGGCGAGCGCGGGTGGGTTGAATCCCTGTCAAAGCCGGCATCAAGCAATTTCCCGGAAGGGCCCGGACGGGCCAAGGAGCATGCCTCCTCTGTGTAGGACGGCGACCATCGAGTGGTCGCCGTGTGATGCTTGGCTGCATGCCTCAACAGCATGTTGACTACTCCTTAAGTATGTGACTATTTGTTCAATCTGTCAGAAAAGGCGCAATGGACGAAGAGCCTGGGCTGACATGGGGTTGGGATGGTTGAGATTTGAAGCAGGGAGATGCCTGCGAAACGGGACCATGAACGTAGATCATTCAGGCACCCCACGGGATGGGACTCGACCCGGAGGAACAGTCAACAAATGATATCCAGTATGGACCCCAGTCAAATTCTTGAAATATCGCCATTGCCGCTGCCGCTCCATCCTGCTCACCTCTCATCCGAACGCGGGAAAAACAATCGAAACACGCGGTGAAGACACAGCCACATTGGTCCCTTTTGTGTGCCTACGCGCGCTTTGACGTATGCCATCTTTTCTTTTTCCTCTCGTGATATCCTGCCCGTTATTCGCAAGAACCCAGTTACGAAAGCTGAAGCGAAACATTGTTCTTCAAGTGGGTTAATTGACAGGCACGGCAGGTCGGCGCCCATAGCGTTCATCACCCTTTTCGGTATGCTTAGTCGACTTCAAACTTCTCCACAGGGTCTTTTTTGCCACGCGAGACCTGCCAGAGTGACAGGTCAAGAATCAGAGGCTGCGTGGCCTAACCCCCGAATGATTGGACCCCCTGCCTCATTCTCGCACAGTTCGGGCACGGAACCGAATCAGCCGCAACCACGAGGCTCAGTCCCGAACTTCGCAAGCAGGGAAACATCTGTCTTAGTTTTAGCCTGCGCCGAGATTCGGTGGCAATTGCCGAGCTCTTGATAGCCCATCAAGAGCTCAGGGGTTCCATATTAATGCGCCTTCGACCTTTGACGTTGGGGATTGCCGATCGCGTAAAACTTCGTGGGTACTGGGGAGGCAATTGGTTTTGCCCTGATTTGATGGCCAAGGAGAGAACCACACTCACTTGCCGGTCCATCGCAAAATCGCTAATTTTCCTCTTTTCGTAGAGGCCTCCTGCCGAGAGACGCTTTGATACAAGACGATGATAATGCCACGGAGTGGCCGACTTAACTGCGTCATTGAGGAGACTCGGAGTATTACAAACGTCTTTGAGATCAAACTCTCAATCTCAGGCAAGACTGGCCGAACTGTAAGAGCATACAAGCGAAATGGTAGAGATGTAAACAGGTGAGTGGAGCTGAGTTCTGTTTCTTAGCAGACACTGGAGGATGAGACAACTCCCTAAGCGCCGGGTACATTTGCCGCAGTCCACGTCATTGCAATTTATGTAGTTGGGTAGACCAGCCTACTTGCCTTATGCCTGACCTCTGAAGCAAAGGCGGAAGGGACTGGGTTCTCAAGGGTAATGTGAATTGAGAGTTCTCCTTGCCGTCAAGGTCTGTAATCTTGGATGGACGGGTGCCTGAACTTAATGTGAACTTTTGTATGAGGGCAAGGCTACAAATACGTTGCATCCACGGCAGGTGACATTTCTTTTGTAATGAGTTGAATATTTGTGGAACTTAGCAACGTTGCACTCTGGGAATCCATTCAAAGAAGCTGATTCGGTCTCTGCGACATCAAATATCAACACTCTCTTAGTCCAAAATAAAGCCGCGGAAATTGAACACTCTCAGAACACTACAGATCCCATGTCTTCGATCATCAAAAGACAACTACGGGCGCCTCCTTTTTCAGCTCAACATCGCTCTTGGTATCCTTGTCAGATGGCAACGGTAGGCACTCTTCGATGTCCTCGTCCAACTTCGTGTCATCCAGCATCTCGGGGTTGAAACACCGAGAACCCTTGGGAATAAACGTCGATGCAAACACTGTGACCATGATGACAGTGAAGTGCACTCCTGCGGTATTCACCAGCGCCTCTCGCACTGATCCTGTTCGGTTGTACACGCCATCGATGTATCTTCCGAGAAAGGTGCCGGCAATCGCATATGTGACAATGTAGAAGGAATACAAGAACGCCATAACCGCCCCGAGAGGCGAAACCCTGTTCTCCTTGTCCTCTAGCCTGGCGAGAGAAGCCTGGATAAAAGCGGCCAGAGACACGTCTCCCGCGGCCCAACCGAACGAAACTGGCAAAAATGTGGCGGCGACGATCCAGGCCTGGCCGACCTGCCCCGAGGGCGGGTACCAATAGGGGATGTACCAAACAATGAGCAACATCAGGGCATCTAAGCGAAGCCACGGGATGGGCGTCTTGATCACGTTCGTGAACAGGAAGACGAACAGCGCACCCAGGAGTTCACCAAAATTAGAGCCGCCGACCATGATTTGTGACCATGCCGAGTTGCCCAGGTACCGTCGTGCCACTTGGGGTGCGATGCCATTTTCGAGATATCGGTGCCCATAAAGGGCTACACCGTATGCCGGAACCAGCCAGACGAATCTCGTCGAGGTGAACAGGATCTTGGCGCCGACCCATATGGACTCGAAGAAGAGGAGGAAGCCCTTGCCAATATTGATTAAGTAATTGCTTTTGCGGGCTTCAGCTCGCGCGAGGGCGTTGCGGTCGTGGCTGCCGTCCACGACAAAGAACCACAGAACTGCCGCGAGAGAGAAGCAGATTGGGGTGATGACGAAGGAGCGATTATTGCCGAGATTGGGAATGAGGACCAGCGCTGTGACGAAGGCCCCTGATGTACCGGCGACCTCGTAAAAAATGTGTACCAAACTGTCCATTTGACGAAGTTTCTGAACGTTCCCTCCGACGATATCTCGCGGGATAACGCGGCGGATGAGCTCAACCATGCCATACGCGATGCCCGTGACCGTGTAGATGGGTATAATGGCGTCGTTGTTGTAATCTCCGTAGTAAGACCATTCATCTTTGGGGTGCTTCTTTCGGTACGCTTCTGGAACAAAAGTACCCCCCGTCGCAGCATCGAGGATGAGCAGGATTGCCGTCATCAGACCAAAGAGGACGATGGCTGCTGAGAGAACATTCTTCGTCGGGTAGTGTTTGATGAGAGGTGCAATCAAGATGGAGCCGACACACTGCGTGGCTTGGTTCAGTCCCTGGAGGAGACCGAGTCGCTCAAAAGTGCGGGATGGCGTGCCCCTGGTGTCGCTTTCGTAGTCGTAACGGTTCGTGGCGAGTGCGGTGATTGACCCGTTGAACGCTTCAAGCCCGAACTTGTACAGCATGATACCGCAGATGTAGAAGAATATGGCTCTTCTTTCCTGTGGACTGAAAGACTTGAGCCTCTCGACGAAGCCTTTGAAGATGGCCATGGCGGGCTGAGAGCGTATATACGTTTCAATTTGCCTTGCTAGGTTGACAGTTGAAGCAAAGACACCTTACACTTGTATAAACGAAGCCCGGTATATCGTATCATAATTTTATAAAATGTCTCGATAAACATTCCACCCGGTCATTATATAGGGGATATTTGACGAGATAAAGCACTCGCGCAGGTAAACGAAGATGTCGAATAGCAAGCGCAAATCTCGTCCACGTGGGCCTAATTGATGGACTACTTACCTTGCTGCCCATCATGGGTGGTAAATCTTGGCCATAGACCTCGAGATCGGCTGTTCTGAGGAAGGGGCCGAGGACTAGGTTTCTTCGGTTCATGGAGTGAGGGTGCTATTGGAGAACCTTGGCGTCTAGATTTAAACGAATATGGGGTAACGGTAGCGGCCGCACACCTCCACATTACTTATACCTCTAGTCGTGTACTCTCAAGGTCATACACACGTCTATGCGGAACATATCTTGAACATACGACTCTTTTTTGTTGTCAATAAGTACCTCGTACCTGCATATTGGGGGGCAACTAACCAATGTTTTATCATATCTGAAGGCCTCAAACGACCAGAGCGGATCATTTCACGCACGCTTATTAGCTCAAATATTTTGCTATATGGAGTTTTGAGATCAGAAAGAATGGAGGAAGCGACTTTCATAGCGCCAAGAGGTTGGCTATTTCCCTCGCTTCTTGGTTATTATCGACTCTCCGAGCCAAGGCAAAGCTCCGATAGCTCATTCGAAGCTGTTCTCGATAAAGAATGGTTCACGGTTCCCGGTCATGGATACGGCTTGGGCTCAAAACCAGTCTGGATCTCAACGTGGATAAGATCCAAGGTGATTGGGCGTGGCAAAGAGCATCGTCAAACTTGGATGGGAGGCTGTGCTCAACGTAGCAACGCGGCCGATTGACGATCGCTACAGCCAGATGGTGTAGCTGTCAACGACTCTGCTTGCTGTTGTGGTAATTCTCCAATATCTTGGCAGTGGTTGTGCTCTTGGCAGACGAGGGCGAGGACTGCGCCTTCTTATGCTTCCCAATGGGCTTGGCGGCCTGGAGGGTAAATAGCGCAGGCAAAGTTTGACAGATGAGAGCCAACCATTTAAACACATGGCCTGTCCTGCTTCTCTCTCTTCGATTGATTCGAGAAGCTGTGTCCAAGTTCTTGGTGCTGCACGTTAGACAATATCAATACCGATGCCAGTCAAACTTTCTCGTGACGCTAAGATATCGGTTGCCTCCCTGCTTTGTCATCCATTATATTTCATCGGAGAGAATCGCTAGGACGGAGGATATACTCGATCAATCTCAACTTTTCAAAGAATCGCGTTCAATTCTTCCGACTCCGGCATACACGTCGCGCCTATACTGAGGAGTGTGTTTTAATAGGCCGGGCATGCTTGCAGAATCCTGCGGTGCGTGCCGGTATCCACAGCCACCGGATGGAGCGGCAGATGTGGGGCCGTTCGGTGTAATCCGCAGCTTCAACCTCCGGTATGCGTAGTTGCGGGCCTCATGGCAATAGAGACGCCAAGGGGGTTATCCAGCAACCAGGAGGACACATTCTCCAAGAAATTCCAACGAATGGTTCCTCATCAAGCTTTGGTGTCGTGGTACACTGCGTCAATTGACTTTCAGACTGGTGAGCTCGATTCAACAGAAATCCGCCGTAACATGGGAACGACTGGAACGCATAATATTTACGCAAGATGTACAAAAACAGGAGCTACCTGTGGCATTACGTAGGACCACCAATTCTTGTGAGCACACTCGTACTCGAACTCGCTACCCTTGCGGGAACCACTATGCAAAACCATCCATCACTAGGCCATAGACACATTCAGACGGTGCTCATACCTTCCCTCCGAGTTCTCTGCCTCATAGCTTTTTGATGGAGGCGGTGGGCGCTATCCCTGTGTATTCCGTCGAGCTAGGGTGGTTGCCTTCGTGAATTGAGGACTACAACCTGACCTTGCCTAGATAGGATATGGGCAGCGAATATCACGCGAACAAATTGCCGGCCAAAACTCGGGCAGGTATTTGAGCTGATACAGGCAAGAATGCCATGCTGTATAGACCAGAAGGGCGTGGCCACGTTAATCGTGATTTAAGTGCCGTAGAGGAGGTTCATTGTTCGGCTACAGACTGCTGGGTGAAGTCCAACATCAAGACACTAGATGGATGCTCAATGTGGTTTCTATATCTTGCGATTTAATGAGTCAGAACGACTGCTTATGAACAGCCTAGAGCCCGCATAACAGCTCAATGGGTACACATCAACGGCGCGAATCCATCCGTCCACTTCTCAGCACCCATGATAATGACCATGACCGCAAACCCCACCACAACACTACCCAGGCCGTATACGTAAGCATGTCGTCGCCGCAGCGCAGTCAGCTCAGCAACCCACGTCGAGACAGTCGTCAAGCACCCGCAGAACCCGTCCTCAACGCCCTGCAACACCTGGCACCCAACCACACCGCCCAGCCCCGCGTGCGCCAGGTCCCAACACATACCCAGCACGGCAACACCTGCAATATTAACCGCAAAGGTACCCATCGGAAACGCCGGCACCCGTACGTTGAGCAGCAGACTGGCGTAAAAGCGCGCGAGACAGCCGAGCGGCGCAAAGACGATGGAGAAGACAACGCGCCCTCGCCAGGCGTCGTGCGGCGGCCAGACGGCGAGGAGGACCGCGCCGAGCCAAGCGCCCCAGCCGAAGAGAACAGCGCAGCGGTCCATTACTTTCCGGCCGAGGAGGTAAGGGATTGACGGGGTGATCCCTTCAAGCGCGATGGCGAGATGTGCACCGAAGATGAGGGCCGAGAGGCTTAGGGCGACAGTGGCGATGATGATGGCCATCATCGCCATGAAGGACTGCCCTCCGGCCCGCGGTTCGGGGGTCGCGCCACCTGCGCGAGGAAGATCGTTGACCATGGCGAGAAAGACGTCGCGGATGAAGGAGGAGAAGGAGGTAAAGGAGCCGCAGAAGCCTGTGGAGAGGCCAATGTAGAGCGGTATCGTCTTCTTGGTTGCGAGATGCGCCTTCTTCGCGGCCGCGAGATCGCTGGAGGCGGCGCCGTCGTCTGCCTGCTCTCCGTGGCGCCGGGCTTTGATGATCTCTCTGTGGTAGTTGGGCGTACCCCATTCCTGCTTGAAGAGCTTGCGGTCTTCGATCAGGAAGCCCATGGCCAGGCTGCCGCCGACGTTGGCCCACAGCACACCAAAGGAGACTGGGGCGCCGGGGTAGAGTGTCAGAGCCTGCAAGCCCAGACGGGCAATCGTGCCGAAAATGGCAAAGAAGACGAGGTATGAGAGTGTATACAACTCCGTGGCCAACCTAGAGACGTGTGCTGTAGGTTTCGAGGTTGTGGTTTCGGGCTCGTCTTGCTCGTCAGGCGTTGTTGTGTCTTGCATTTCGAGATCGGAGGGCCGCGGAGGCGATCGCATCTCCTCCAGGCTCTCGCCTCTTCCCGGACGATGCCGCCTGGGTTTATGCGCGACAGGGTCGGCGACCATCTCGTCGAGGTTGCCATAGTCTTCAGGCGCATCGTACCCGACCGATTGCCCACTTTGTGTATTCTTGCTCTTTGGATGGGCCTGCCCACTGGTAGTACCCATCTGGGCGAGATCTTTCTCATCCGCGGCAGCACCGCTGGCGTGCCTTATTTCGTTTCCGCCTTGCATCACGAGTTCCGTCTCTAGATTTCGTCGTCGGCGCGTTTCGATTCATGGCCGGAATTTGTGTGGTCTTGTTCGGTATTTAAATCGCGCGGGTCTCGATAATCAAAAGATTGCGGGATCGTGGAAATTCCGGGTAATCGGCAATATCGTCAACGGGAAAAGAAGGTTGATCAGTAGTCGCGTCAACAAAAGATGCCACAAAAACGCCTGCTGTAGCGGGAACGTCATCCCCAGACAACCTTGTCTTGGCGGCAGAGGCGGATATCTCGGGACTCCCGGTTTTGCTCACCACACACCGCTCACCGATGGCCCGAGCTCGTTGGTGGGGTCATCCTCACCGAGGAAAGGCGGAGTACACCGAGGCGGTGACATTCCAACTCGATAAGGTAAGTCAGTGCGAGGAGGGATGGAGGGGCCCAACATCCTAAGCTAAACAGCTTCAGGCAGGACGACAGGTTAAGGACAACAAGTCGGGAAGAAGATGTTACTAATAACTTGCCAGTTGCTATCCCCTATATCTCGTCACCCATGCATTGCCAGCTATCTTATGGAAAGGCTCCAACTAAAACATGCATGACGGCGACCTCCGAAAGCCTTGCCGGACGCCGGAGTTGACCTGGTGGCAGCCCCCAGTTCCAAAAAAAAAAAGGGCGGGCGTTGGGCGTCGGACCTTCAAGGGCTTATCTTATCCAGAGCTTCCCTCCGCATGCAGGACCCACTCAAGGTACCGGCGCTGATCAGGAGGACAAGGAAGGGACCCCTCCTCCTCCTACTGCCTGCTGGTCTCAGTGGCTCGCTCCGGCCTCCCCACCAACCTCTCTCGTCGATATCGACGGTAAACTCCCAATCCTCATTTTACTTAAATTTGACAATTCCTCCTTTACTTTATTTCATCTGGTCACCGTTCAATGCTTCAGCGTATTCGTGTCTAATTCCATACTTACGTTTTTACATACCCCCATTTACACCATGTCTTCCTCAACACCCGAGCTCCCTGCCAACGTGCACGTCTCCCAGCACCCCTGTCTCCGGGCGAAGCTGTCCCAATTGCGGTCCCAGTCGACGCCGGCGAAAGAGGTGAAGACGCTGGTGCATGATATTGCGTTGATGGTAGCATACGAGGCCCTCGGCGCCTCCACAAAAGCGACAGATGGATCAAAGGTAATTATCCCTTCTTCCAAAGCTGTTTCGTGTTACAATTAAGCACCGGGACTGACACTCCTCGCCCAGGATTCTACCCCGCTAGGATTCGACTTCACATCAACCACAATCTCCCCCTCCAGCCTCTGCCTCGTCCCCATTCTGCGATCAGGCCTCGGCATGGTAGAAGGTAACTACCCCTCCAACACCAGACATCTATTGTTCAACCTGAAGCTCAGAACTAACATATCAACAATAGCCGTCCAAACCATCCTCCCCACGCCCGTAGCAGTCCATCACCTAGGCCTCTACCGCGAACCCTCGACCCTCGAGCCCGTAGAATACTACAACAACCTCCCCAACCACGTTTCCCCCGACGGCTCCAACGCCGGCGCCTCCGAGCTCGCCATCGTCCTTGACCCCGTTATCGCCACCGGCGGCACCTGCGCCGCCGCCATCCAGACCCTCCGTGAGTGGGGCGTCAAGCGCATCGTCGTCCTCTCCGTCATTGGCGCCGCCGAGGGCGTCAAGCGCGCCGCGAGCGAGTGGGCCGACGCGACGGACATTTACATTGCTGGCGTGGACGCCGAGTTGACGGACAAGGGCATGCTAAAGCCCGGTGTAGGTGATGTTGGTGATCGGCTGTTCCTTACAATTGGAAAATAAATGAAAAAGGGGGCCGGATTGCTGCTACCTGAGACGGGTAGGATGACGGCGAGTGTGTGATTGGGCTTGCTCATCTAGCCTTGGATATCAATTACCTCATAGATTGGTCATGAATGGCACCTCATAGAAAGGTTTCTGTATGCTGGGATTGGTACTAAAGTGTCATGTATCCTGGGTATAATAAGCAATTCATCCACCGTCGGACCCAATACCGTCATCTCTCTCATACTCGCGTATATTTCTCCTCGTCCAGCAACGTCTTCTCTCGCCAGCAATCTTCAACCCATTCTGCAGTCACGAGGTGTGGAACCTTACGCCTATGACTGACTTCCTCCCGCATAGCAGCGGCCGCGTCTTTCCGCCGGATGCCGTCTCCTACCACAACCACGTGCGTAGTCTCCGTGTCTTCGGCATCGCTGATCAAGCGTGCGCCGCCAAAGGTCAGATAGTTCCTAAGCTTCAACATCTTGATCTCGACCTCATCACATTCTTCTTGAACGTTGACCAGGTGAACGGCGCAACGATGAAACATTGATCCCTTCATTGGGCCTACCCCGCGTCCACGCTCCTCAAGCTGATTGAGAAATTGCGTCTTGTTAAAAGGCTCCGTATCGGGTTCTTTCTTCGGCATCATATTGAGAACTTCGCGCAGCTCAACAAGACTGATGTCGCGGGCGTAGCTGTCCCCATACATATCCGTGTTCTGCAGTGCAACAGTTTTGAGAGCTTCCGTCGCATGCAATAAGTGTCGCTCTTCGTAGGGAAGCAGCAGAGATTCATCAGCCTGTTCGAGACAGTCTTGAATCCACTTTGGCCTAACGATGTCGACGCCGTTGCCCTTTTGCCCCTCCTTGACTAGACTCGCTACCTTGACGACGTTCTTGTCCGCTAAGAGAATCATACCAGACTGCGGGACAGCCCGCTGCGAGACCTGGCCGCCGTTTTCCTTGATAAGGGTCTCAAGCTGTGCCTTGGTCTTCTTGAACGGCTTGAGCGACTCCGACAGGACGCAGAACTCGAGGCCCTCGAATATCTTGGACTTATCTGCCTGGAACTGCGCAGGCATGTTCTCCGTCCCGGCGATGACGACCTCGCGCTTGACGCGCTTTACTGACTTGCGTTTGCGGTTCTCGACGCTCATGGTCTTTTCTTTGGCCTCTGCCTCCACGCGTCGCCGTAGGTCCAGGAACTCTTGCACGCTGAGGCCCTCGTCCCAGTTCTTGTCGGTTCTCAGCTTGCGGAAGCGGGGGAATCGCAGGGTGAAGCCGAGGGAGAACTGGTCCGAGTTGCCGATGCTCGCGGCCTTGGCCTCCACGACGACAGAGTCGCTGGGTCGGATCCAGACATCCGGCCTTTCGAACTGACGGTCGCCGCCGGCGAGCTCGATGTATTCCACGGGGGGCTTTTTCGGGTCCCACGTGGTCCATTTCCCGTCCGTCCGATGCCTGATCTCCGCATAGTCGGCAGCTGTGAAGCCGCCGCCGACTTTGAAGAAACTGAAGCATTTCTCGGGGTTTGCACCAGCGTGGATATGGTTTTCGCTAACACGCAGACCGCACAAGAAGCTGGAGATGGCGCCACCCCTGTGTCCGGAGCCGTAGTAGCCGCCAATAACGACACAATCCAACGACTCTCCGAACTCAGACATGTACTCCGGCTTGACTTTCAACCAGTCGTCATTGCGGCTGTTGAGTCTGTACATTGACCTCGGATTCTTGAGGACCAAGCCCTCTGATGCCTCGGCGACGACCTTGCGGAGGAGCGGCTCGATGGCCTCGGGTGTCGTCGCAGACTCGTACTCGTGGATCTCCAGTCTCCTATGAACACCCTTCACAGCCTTTTCCAGGGCACGGTGACGATCCCGCAGCGTGTACTGGGTCAGAGGCTGATCGTTCAGTAGGAGGATGTCGAAGACGCGGTAAAGCGGTCGCGGCCCTGTGTTGTTGTAGGGGTTATTCTGCTCGGCTAGAGCGGCTGTTTTGAGGGTGCCGAACGGCATGATCTTGTCGACTTCCGGGTCCCAAGTAATCATCTCTCCATCTAGAATGACGTTGCGGACTCCTTCGGAAAAAGCATTCGCCAGATGGCGAGTCAGAGCTCCCTTCTCGTCTTTCAATCCGTTACCGTAGAGGTAGGTGTAATCTTTCGCCTTGCGAGACCAGAAGCAGAATCGCAGCCCTCCCGGAACGCTCGGGTCTTCGGCCATGTGCATCTGCATGCGCTCACCGTCTAACTTTTCCTCGATCCAGAACTCGGGATCCTCCTCTGTAGTCCGGAGGTAATCGACCATCTTCTGGAAGGAAGATGGCATCTGGAACTGTGCCAGCTGGGGCTGGAAACATTCCATAAGGGTGACACCCGTATCCTCCTGCTCCAGACGTATCCTCGGGTCAAAAAGCTCCCAGCAAACGCGTCGCAGACTCGACGACACGCTAAACAGGGCTTCGCCATCCGGATGCCACAGATCGAGAAAGGTCCGCTCGGTCGCGCCGACCTTCATCTGCTTGAGCACGATGCGGATCAACCACATAAGTTCTTCTGCATTCATGCGCTCGTAGAAGATTTCAAAGACCTCCAGGTTCTCCAGCTCTCCCGTCGACGCAGCGAGTTTATCCAGCAACTCATTGACCTCGGCAATCGTCATGTCACCGACCTCTGTCCGCATCGGCCGCTTAGAAAGGACCTCGAAGCACCGGCCCGCAAAGTCGCCAGCCAGTCTAGAGAAGGTAGTCTGACCCGGCAACTTCCAGTGAAGGAGGTTGTGGCCGTCTTCCGAGTTCTTGTCGATCTTCATAAGCTTGACGAGGAGTTTGCCAATAGCATTCTCCTTCAAGCCGTAGACGCCGCGATCCCGATCCTTGTCGGGCAGGATGAGTCGCAAAGCCGGGTAGATGTCGTTTCCCACCTCGTTTCGCCATCTGGAAATAAAGCGCTCAATGAGGTGCCGTCTCTGTTCCTGCGGCGATAGCTTGTGTGGTCCGTGGGGGCCCTTTTTGCTGCGAGGTGGGCCGCGACCGGCTGGTTGCTTCTTGTTCTCGTTCAAAGGATTGAAGAGGCTTTGGAAGAGTTCCGAAAAGCGCATCGTTTTTGAATGATTGCGTGGGCGATTTGGGTACCTGCAGGGCCGTGTCAGCTCCCAGGCCAAGGAAGGGTAGAAAGAAGACTCACTTCTCGTCCAATTCTTCGAGTGTGGTTCCCCCGATAGCATACTGCCTCTCCTCCTCATCAATCGCCGCCGCGTCTGGCGACTTTTGTCGCTTGCGCTGGCTCATGATGGGCAATTCACTGCGTGAACTCGCGAGAGAATTGGGAGCCGTTGGCGACGGAGAATTGGTGATGATTTAGTGGGAAAGTTTGCGTTGTAGATGTTATCAGGCGGAATGGAATATAATCAGTTGATTGTGCATGGAATAGCTGGGTGACATCGCAACGGATCCCGTCACATTGAGGGCCTTGAGGACTTATACCCTTCAATTGCGGCTTACCTGAGGCCGTTGAAGTTCAACGGTGGAGCGGTTGCCTTGGGGATGCTGCCTGGAGGTGGATGCATCAGAGCGGGCGGTAGTGCGGGGCACTCGTCCAGTGAGAAATCTCGCCTAATTGCATCAAGAACATGCATCAGCAAAACAGGAAGACATCACTTTTATTTTCTTCAACACGGCCATCGGCATCGAATTCAGGGACACATGTTGGTTAAGAGCGAGATATTAAGCGGGATCTCTACCTTTATACTTGCTACTTCATGATCTACGTCAATCATATCATCTCTCGTTCCATGATTATGTTAAGCGCATAGTTGACACTGCCACCAAAGGCAACGCCATGCGCTGAAGTCGGGTTGGGGCAAGCTTAGTGCTGGGGACGGCTGTTGACGGAAGAAGTGTCACTGACAGCCTTCTCGGCATCCCAGCGCTGCTGCATGGGCTCAGTAACAGCCTCCTTCTTGGCAGCCTTCTTGCGCCAGAAGAAGAATCCAGCAAGGGCGAGCAGAGAGACACCGGCAATGGAACCGACAGCGGCACCAGCGATGGCGCCCTTGGAGAGACCGGAGCTCTTGGATTCGCCGGTGGCGGTGAAGTCTGCGGCGGTGTGCGGGGTGTTGCCGCCCGAGTCAGTGGTGGTGACGTTGACGGTGGTGTCAACGTCGACGTCGGGGTCGCTGACGGTGGCGTTGAAGCAGGGGATGGAGGCGGCAAAGACCTCGACGAAGGTGACGTCGGCGCAGGCGTAGTAGGTCTCGCGCTTGGACTCGTCCTGGTCAAAGTTGGAGACGTAGAGCATGCGGTAGGTCGCGTTGGAACCGGCGGCGGTTCCTGAGGGCGCGCTGGGGACCGTCACGCAGGTGTGGCCGAGGTCGAGGCTGCCGACCTCGCTGGGGCCGAGGAAGGTTTCGAAGTCGGAGACGGACTTGGGGTCTGTTTGCGTGGTGGATGTTAGGTATATGTTTCCAAGGCAAAGGGTGGAAGAAAGAAGGGCGTTGTATTTGCACGTACCGTTCTCGTAGGAGACACTGAGGTGGACGGAGCGGGTAATGTCCTGGGTCACAAGGGCAAGCTTGCCGTTCACTACGTTGGTTCGATGTTAGAGTTGTCCGAGTCTCTGCAGGATATGTCGACTTACCGAGAGGGAACTCGGTGCGGACACCGGGGCCGTTTGTGGATCCGCAAGGGGCCGTGTTGTCGGCGTCGGCAGACCACTCACGGTCTGGGGGCCTGATGATATTCTGGTTAGCTGCCGATCTTCGTTGAAGCCTGCAAGATGCAGTGGAGAAGATATGCTTACCAGAGGAAAGCGGCCGGGCCCATGTTGTCGGCGCCCATGACGTTGCCTAGCAGCATGCTGCCAAACAAAGTGACTGACTTGGCAGAGACCATCTTGAAGGTGATGAGAATCTTCTGGAAATGAAGCTCAACTTGACGATTTGTCTGAGAAGGGGGAGGTCTGGTCTCAGAGAGCAAGGCTCGAGGCTCGAAGGATCACAAGGTTTGCGAAGAAACTTGTGATGGGGGAGTGACTTGGGAGAGAGAAAAGAAAAGAACTCAAGTAGCGGGATATGCGGCCCTCAATATATGCCTGCGCCAATTCTTGTTTCTCGCTCTTTGTGATCTTCTACTACGGATCTAACCCAACACCTGGGCGCCGAGCCCCAGCCAACCGCTTTCCATGCCGAGGAGAACCAAAACACCAAAAACGTAAGGTAACGTCCAGCCGGCGGGCTCATCCGCCAAGGTCGCGCTGAGCCGACGAAACCGGGTGCCAACAACCCTGGCATTTCGATCGCGACGATGTGCCCTGGTCCATGGCGTGCGGTGTGCCTGACTGTAGCGGCCCACAGCTCGTGTGGTTGGCCCACCCGAGAGAGTTATCTGATGGGATCGCACTGGGCCCAAGGCGCTCAGAAGCCCCGCAACGTTGTTTGGACTTTGTTCCTCTCTGGGTTGTTTAGTTGGTTGGAACCTGGCAAAGAGACTCAAAAGTTCGCCAGGGGCAGAAAGATGGGTGAGCGTGGGCCAGGTCGGGTGTAGATGGCTCCACTACGAGCGGACATGGCTTCATATTATCTGATCATCTGATAAGATGGGCGCCCATCTCCTCATTGGCCAAATACATCCTCTCTGCATCACTAGTGCCCTCTCGGCACCGTGGGACCGGCATCCACTTCCAGAACGACCAACGGGCACTCAGGGCCCAGCGTCTCTATCGCTGGGTAAGGTGCCACGGTGCTAGCTGGGTTTTCGTTCCCTCGGCGGCTCTCGTATTTGCCCCGGCTTCTTTACAACGGCAAACTCTTTTCAGTGTGTGAGTATCACTGATGGGTGTCGTGAAAGAGGCAACGGTTGTCCGCACGAGGTGACAGCCCGTCTAGGGTGGTCGGTCTTGGCGATCACCCGCTCTCGACGAACTGGATTACAGACGAACGAATCAGAGTTCGTCCAAGAATTAAACTCGGCCTCCGAAGGCCCCATCGCCGCAACGTCGGCGATAGCCCGGTGGCATGAGACCCTGCCTTTCTCCACGACTGTCTAACAGATTCTCAGCAAGACCGGAAATTGGGCAGACTTTTTCGTTGTCTGGCTGGTCTGTGAGACTGGGACCGTTAGTCAAACAACTCTGAAGAGCGGGCTGGATCGCGTTCGGTTCTGGCTTTCCGGATTCTCCCCAGTTTTCTGATGGACACGATGCAGTATCCGTACCTGAACGGTTACTTTGGCTCGTTCCCGCGGAGGATCGGCGCGGGTTTACGATTTGTGAGTTCGGTTGGCATGTGAATTGTTCGTTCGGTCTTTGAACGATTACTTCCACAAAGCCGCCATGTCAACTTGCTCGGCTGCGGTGAAGTTTCAATCAGAGCACAGCAAATCCTGTCACAGAGTACATTCACAGTCCGGAAATCGAGCAAGCCGGAGCCTCGCGAAAAACTGGAATTTTCCAACCGTAGCCTACTTTTCTTCCTACAAATTCGAACTCTCATTGATGGAGATGGGTGGCAACAGCTTCGGCGCGCCGCGTAAAGAACCAGCGTGATCCGACACCATCCGGCGGGATATCCGGAATCAAGTACTCACAAGCCGTCCAGCTCCGCTCCAGCAATATCGATAGTCCCTCCCTAACCGTTCTTCATCGTACTCTAAAAGTCTTGTCAGCCATCACGCCTTTGAACAGTCCGCCACCGCCCCGCCTCAGTCTCGACTCTTAGGGCTGCCGGACTTGCGACTGTGCTGTCGTTCACATCCAGAACCCCCATGAGGTGACTTGGCCCGATGCCGAGCAAACGGCTGGTACTTAGATGGTGGGATGGGTCATTGTCCGCTCTGAATCAGGCGTCCTGTGTGGCCGGATTCTCGGGCCAATGCCCTGGTTCAGTAACCCATGCTGTCTGCCACGACCGTGGCAGGCCCTTCGCTGGTCACGAATACTGGGGTTCTTTGTTCTGGTAAAGCTTGTAGTCAAGCCCGCGCGCGGATATGGCGGCACAGCGTGTCATTGTGTGAGACGATATGACTCCCATCCTCTTGAGTTCCGCGTCAATTGTAGTACAAAGCAAGTTGAGAAAGAGAGGTGCATTTTATGGAAATTGGTACTTGAAATTCACTTATTCTGCCAGTAGCCCGCTCAAGAGGTCATCCTCGTCATTAGGATTCAACTATGAACGAGGTGCCTCACACTTGCCCGAGGAAGCAGCGATGATTTCACCTCACACCACAGCCGATAACTAGATTTGACATACTTAATGAGCTCTACTCCCATCACGTAACGTAGTCTTTGAACCAGGCTGAATGACTAACCATAAATACGGCTCTCTTGTTCGGCCCAGCCTGGGAAAGATGGAGACTTGCATTCTCTAAGTCCATTGCCAAGGTGTGATGTCGGAGACACGCACCGGCAAAGTCATTCCAGCCACCTATGGATTCCCTAGAGGGACTTTTGCGCATGATCTCATTGGTACACAATTCAAGCCAAGAGCAATGCAGGATCCGTTGCGAGAACAACACTGGTATAGGTTTTTATGTGCCAGCTGAGGTGGGCTGAGATCTGGCAGGGATTCCACCTTTTCCTCGTCCAAGGACAAATAGATACCCCGTGGCTAGGCCATTTTATTTTCACATCTACCGAAAATCATCCTTACTATATGTGTTTGAAATGGGAAAGAAATACCACGTCTTCGCAACATAATATTGAGGTGAATTGACAAACCTTCAAATGTATGATGTGCCAACGAAATCGTCCTCAAGAACAACGAAGCCATGAGAGCCATAGTAAGTAAAACTTACGGAGCCAGTCATGATTACTTTAGATGTTCCAGGACCTAATTCAATGAGGGAATAAAGTGGCAGGCCTGGGCTGAGACTACAGGGCACTTTTGACAGTGGGGAAGATCCGAATGCCTGTTGAAGGACGGAGGTGGAGTGATGTCAATACGATTGACTGACATTATTCTGGACAGGTTTGCGGTATTTGACCAAGATTTCAGGCAATTCCAAAAGGAAACCAGACTGTGTGATCGGTTGCATGCAGCAAAGGTGACCATGCTCCATAATCTCGCTGGCAAGTGTCATAATTAGCCGGCGAAACAGATTTTGCTAATCGTAAATGGGAATCAGCAACCATTGTTCATATCCGTATTTTTTAACCTTAAAAGCTTCTCAATCTGATCAGATGATGCCTCTAGTTCGTCAGATTTCCGTCCAACCTCATAAGAATCATCCATCATATTTGGGGGCGCGGTCGTTGGTCCTATCTCAAGGAATATGTTCCTCCGAAGAACTAGCAAGCATTTTTCTTGACAGTGCTGACAGAGCCGTGAAATGTAGCAAGAAAAGTTGCAATACCCAAAAGGAACCTAGTGTCCGTGCAGCGTCCAGAACTGGACTCCTCGTTCGTTTATTTTGGCATTCGATAGCTTAACCCCCCCCCCCCCCCCTTTTTTTTTTTTTTTTTTTATCTTTCCAATGGGTTTCTTCTGTGCTTATATGTAAGTCAGGTGAGAGACAGGTGCAAAGAACCATCCAAACTTTATCCCATGAAGACTGGATAACCCTGATATGAACAGGTGTGACCACGGGGACCGATCTTAGAATTCCACACACGGTGAGTGAAATAGACTCTTGATGCAAGTTCCCCGTGGAAACCATAGTTTTCTGGCCGTGTTTCAGGAATCTAGAACACAGCGAAGTCTGATATACGTAAATAGTTATATTGAAAACCCGGGGTGACCTGCCATTCAGCGGCATCAAGCCTCATAACTCCACTCTTTCTGGTGGCTTCGGAGCTTGCTCGACTCTGCAATCACCAAACTTGGGGAGAATTCCAATAGGGTCGGAAGATCTCTTGGAAGACCGTGCTCCCTGCAAATACCGTCTATCCAGCTCCTCGCCGAGCTTGTCGGGGCTGACTGTAATTTTAAGCCAGTGCTGACTCGTAACGTTCTTGTCGTACACCCAGACATTACAACCGTTACACTTGCCTTCTCCATATAGAGTGACAGTATTGTATCCGTACTCGTTACCAAACTTGAAATACTCGCCGAGTCCTCCCACAGCATAAAGCATCGCAACGGGATCGAAAGACCACTGCGGCTGGTAATACGTGTAGAGTATATACGCCGCCCGTACAGGGTCAGTCTTGGGTCCGTCCGCCATGAGAGGACCGCCTGAGCGAACTGAGCCCCCGAGCTTGAAACCGGCGTAGACAATGGGACTTGTCCAGTTGTGGATTACATGTGCTGTCTGATAGGGGTCGTCGCCCCAAAAGTTGAATTCAAATCCGTTTGGGTAGTCCCCGCCCATGACGACGAGCTCTTTGACCTTGGTCTCGACTAATTCGGGGCCGGAAAGCGGGGACCGGGCATCTGCCGTGGAGTTGAGGAGGCCGGAGAGGTTGTGCAGGAAGCCGATGGAGGCTATCGTGACAGAGTCATCTTCTGCTTCGGAGAGTAGCTTGCGGTAGAGGTCGACGGGGTCCCAGGCTTCCTCGGCGTCGGAGATGCTTTTCGACCAGTACGTCGCTAGCTTGCTCGCGAATTCGCCGGCCCGCTTGGCCCAGTTGTCGAAGAATGGGACATCGTTAAGCGGTCGCCGGGCACCGACGGGGACGTCAGCGTGATCATAATGGTTGAGAATCGCCGAAGCTGCTAGCACTGAATATGAGGATTGGGAGTTGATATTAACTCCTAGGAGGTTGACTTCTGGAGATGTGGCGGCGAGGAGAAGAGCCGCGGCATCACTGGGGTGTATTAGAGAGGACTGGAATAAGTCTAGGCGGACATGAGGATTACAGACTTACTCGCAATCGCTGAATAGGTCGGTGTCGACTATGAGGTTCTTCTTTGCTGACGAAATAGTGGCGAAGACGAAGAACACAGTCAAGAGGCATGCCGTGATTCTCGACATGGCTCGGCCTTACCAAGAAAAGACCAGACGTCGGGTTCTCTGACTTGCGATGCACGGGCCAGTTTCTTGGCGCAAAAGGGAGGTTCCTTTCACGATCATCCGATGTCTAGGGCCTTCACAGAGGAGAGCACAGAAGGGCGCGGGGAAGAGAGTGAGGTACGTAGACATAACCTACCAGCTGCTGCCGACTGGAGTGAGATATAGCCAGCTGCCATGCCTAATATGGTCGTGACTTGTTTCAGCGTCGCCATTGATCGCCTTCCCCGCCAGCCCGCTAACATCCGCTGTGGGCCGAAACATCTCATCCTTCCTCCGTCTTTGAAGCCAAACTTTAAGCCTCCCTGCTGGTTATGTGCCACCAGACTTGCACCGTTGGCATTGAAGCTTCACGCCAATCATCGGCCTTGCGGAGCTCTATACTCGGCATGTCAGGAATACAACATACCTATCTATCTTCCCCGCGATGCCGACTTCCCGTCAAACATGAGGGTGCGCTCTCTCCATCAAGCAATGTCGATGACGCACGAGGCATGTCTCTCCCCAAGCTCGGTTCAGGGATGCAACCAACAAATAAGGTACGGTCAGCTCGAACCGGACGAGACAATGCGCGCGCAGCCTGCCGGGTTACGAGCAGATCCCCCACACGTTAAACCCGCCAGGATCGTTCGGTTCCCCTCCACCGTAGCAAAGCTGCAGTCAAACACTGGAATAAAGTGCGGATCGGCATGCGTTCCGACTGCCGTTTGGTCAGCAAAGCCAATCAAGACCGCAGAGACGCTTCACCGGACGGATTGCGCCATTCGAGCTGAGTGCGACGTGGGAGCTGCCGCCGTCTGAATACCTCGAGCCGTAACACCCAAAACCTACAAAGTGTGGCGACCGCGTTCTGTTCATATGGCTGGTCTCGGCTCTCCACATTCAAGCCCTAAAACCTTCAAGACTCTTTGCTCATTTGGAAGGACGTCAGGATTGCCTCAGACAGATTGACGTTCGCGTCGTTTTGCAGTCTCTCTCTCTCAATAGGCATAGATTGAATCACTTCGAGATGGGCACCAATACAGATCCCACGCGGAAGCTCGACACGGCGCAAAAGGTCGACTCGCATTCTGGTGCAGCCCACGATGGCAGCATTGACATCCATGGCATTGACGATGCTGCCATCATTCCCAAGGGTGCCCTAGATCCTGTCTACGAGGCTAAAGCCCGTGTACTCAATCGCGCTGTACGTTGCCGTCTGGGAATACTTCAAGATGAGAGCACTTGACCGCTGACTTCTAGCCCCAGATTCAAGACATCGGTATGGGTTGGTACCAGTGGCAGCTCTTTATCGTCGTCGGATTCGGATGGGCAAGCGACAACCTTTGGCCAATAGTCACGTCGCTCATCTTCACTCCGATCACCAACGAATTCGGTCCTTCTCGTCCGCCTTTACTTACACTATCGCAAAACATCGGCCTTCTGGCAGGTGCCATGTTCTGGGGCTTTGGCTGCGACTTGTTTGGGAGGAAAGTGGCTTTCAATCTGACCCTCGGTCTGACTGCCCTCTGGGGGATGGCCGCTGCCGGCGCGCCCAGCTTCGCAGGCATCGGCATCTTCGCGGCCTTCTGGTCCTTCGGCGTCGGGGGCAATCTACCTGTTGATTCGGCCATCTTCCTCGAGTTCCTCCCAGGAACCCATCAATACCTATTGACAGTCCTTTCCATTGACTGGGCCATCGCTCAAGTCATTGCCACTCTCATCGCGTGGCCACTCCTCGGCAACCTCACCTGCCAAGAAGGCGCGACTTGCACCAAAGCCAACAACATGGGTTGGCGATACTTCTTGATCACCATCGGCGGCCTAACTCTGATCATGTTCTTGATTCGATTCGTCCTCTTTACCATCTACGAGTCGCCCAAGTATCTCATGGGTAAAGGCCGCGACGAAGATGCCGTCCGAATCGTTCACGAAGTTGCAAGGCGAAACGGGAAGCTCACGTCTTTGTCGATAGAGGATCTGAAGGCGTGCGAGCCCGAAGGATACGTCGCGCGCACCGATGCTGCCACAGCAGTCAGACGAAATCTGGAGAAGCTTGATCTTAGCCGGATCCGCGTGCTTTTCTCTACTCACCGCCTGGCTCTGAGTACCGGCACAATCATGGCCATCTGGGCGCTGATCGGTCTAGGGTATCCTCTCTACAACGCCTTCATACCCTACATCCAGGCCACCCGTGGAGCGGAACTGGGAGATGGCAGCACCTATTTGACGTATCGCAATAGTCTGATCATCGCGGTGCTGGGCGTGCCCGGAGCACTGCTGGGTGGGTGGCTGGTTGAGCTGCCTGCGCTGGGACGCAAAGGCACCCTTGCCATCAGCACCGTTGCAACCGGGGTCTTTCTGTACTGCTCGACGACGGCTATGACTAGCAATGCGCTGCTTGGCTGGAATTGCGCCTTTAACTTTTGCAGCAACGTCATGTACGCGGTGCTCTACGGCTTTACCCCGGAGCTCTTCCCCACTCCGCAGCGCGGCACCGGCAACGCGCTCACGGCGACTTGCAACCGCATCTTCGGGATCATGGCGGTAAGTGCTTTGTGCAAAGACTGGAAAATTAATGCTGACACAAAACCCGCAGCCCATTGTCGCTATGTTCGCTAATCTAAAGACATCGGCTCCCGTCTACACCAGCGGCGCGCTCTTCATCGCAGCTGGGCTTTTGGTGCTTATATTACCGTTTGAGTCGCGCGGGAAGGCCGCGTTGTAATCCGTTATTACCATCTAGAGGTCTCGTCAGTGTCTTACCTCTGACGGCACGTTAAACATAATTGTGACCTTTCTCCCGCTGCCGAGCAAAGTATACAGTACCCGTCAGCCTCTTGACATGGGATTATTGAAATGATCATCGACACCGCGAGTCACCTTCATGGACTATTATTCAATCGTCAACGTCGGGACGAAGCCGCTCCGGTACTCGGCCATTGTCCGCGGAGTTGGACAAATGCGTATCTACTGATCAACAAACTACACGGCCGTGTTCTTGGCGAACGAGGTTTAGAGAGCCTCCAACCCGAACATCGGCAACTCAACATGAACCCGTGGACCCATTGCAGTCTTTCGGAGTGATTCTATACGTCAATGGCAGAAAGCATATCTCGCTACGGGGGGCCCAAAGTCTTGGCGACATGGCCACTGCCCACCGTTATCTGCACCCACGGGGATTCCCCCGCTTTCCCCTCATCTTTTCTATTGAGCTGCCTCATCCAGTTTCGTTGCCAATGCTCACACTAATTCAAATCGGACCTACAATGAGAGCCTTGATGCTTTTCAATATCCCACTGCCGGTCAGCATCGGCAATTCCTCCGACATTGGTTGAATTATTGACCATCGACTCCGGAATGAGATCAGCCAAGCCAACGGTCATGTCAGGAACCGTCCCGCTCCACGCGTTGACGAGCCATTTTGCGTTGCGCGATGCTACGCTGCCCCATCGCGACTTTGGTGCCTTGCGAGAATTAGAGGGCTGTTAAAAGGGACGAAGCCGCCCTGCTCTGGAGCAACTCTGTCAGATGCTGGTTTTGCTTCGTTTTGGTACTGATCGGCATCTCACAACTCACGTTGTCCTACACAATGGTTGCTGCATCTCGCCTAAGCCTGCTTGGCTTGTCCCTACTCTCATCTGTCCAGGCGGCTAAGTATGGATACAACCACGTAACTGTGCGAAAGGACACGGATATCGTCGCCGCCAACTTCAAGGATATTGAAGGCGTCGATCTGCTGTCGCCTGCATTCTTGACCCCGGAAACCATTCCTGCAGGCTTCTCTGATGGCACGCAGGGCCCGACAGATGATGACCTTCTTGGTGAGCTTTCTACGAGCAGCTTTTCTAAACCAGTGGCTAACAAACTCAAAGACTCTTTTGTTCAAGACTTGGCCGACAAGAACGACTGGCTGACTTACAACAAAGCCAATTTCACCTCGGAGGAGGGCCGTCCGTTTCCTTACCTACACCTGTCCTCGACAAAGCTATCTCGTAGGGTTTCAAACTCGACTGGCAAGGTCAGAGTTTGGGTCCAAGGCGCCGTCCACGGCAACGAGCCAGCCGGCGATCAGTCACTTTTGGCCCTCCTCGGGGCCCTGGACGCGAACCAGACATGGGCTGCGTCGCTCCTGGAGAAGCTCGATATTGTTATTCTGCCTCGGTACAACCCCGACGGCGTTGGCTACTTTCAGCGCACTCTGGCCACCAACTATGATCCCAACCGCGATCACGTCAAGCTCGCCCGCAAGCAGACCCGTGACATCAAGACCCTCTTTGGCGAGTTTGCTCCCCACGTCGCTATCGACATGCACGAGTACAGCGCGACTGCCCGCTACGGAAGCTACTACCATGCCGCCGACGGCCTCTTCTCTGCCGCCAAGAACCTCAACATCCACCCGGACATTCGCACGCTGTCCGAGGAGGTCTTTGCCAAAAACGTTGGGTCGGCCATGGAGGCCCGAGGCCTTCGCTGGGAGCCGTACGTGACCGGCTCCACAAGCACCAACCCGGCTTTCAAGCCCACCTTCGCCGAGGCCGGCTCGGATGCAAAGATTGGTCGCAACGCCATGGGCCTTACGCAGTGCGTCACTTTCCTCATCGAGATGCGCGGCATCTTCCTCGCGGACCAGGAATTCCAGCGCCGCACCGTAGCCGGCCTGACCATGGCCTCGAGCATCATCCAAACCGCCGCCGACAACGCCGAGAAGGTCTACACGACCATCGAGTCCTCCATCGCCGACTTTGCCTCTTCCACCTCGGAGATCATCGTCACAGACTCCTCGCCGCTCGTCCAGCGCACGTTTAAAATGGTCAATATCAACAACGGCTCCGTCACCGACGTGCCCATCAACTTCCGCTCCACCACGCCCGTGACAGCCAACATCACCCGCGCCCGCCCCGAAGCCTACCTCATCCCCGTCGCATGGGCCGATCTCGCCGAGCGCCTGCGTGTGTCTGGTCTCGAGGTCGAGACACTGAGCGAGCCTTATGTCGGCACTGTGGAGGCGTATGACATCACGTCAGCCGTGTTTGAGACGGAGTACTACGAGGGCGTTGTGCGCGCTACTGTGACGACGGAGGCGCTAACCAAGGAGGTGAATCTGCCTGCTGGCAGCTTCCTTGTAAGCACAAGGCAGAAGAATGCTGCTCTTGCGTTTATGGCTCTCGAGCCGGAGAATATTGATTCGTACGCTAGTTTTAACATCGTTCCTGTTGAGGCTGGGGATGAGTACCCTATCTACAGGGTGTTGGCATGACTGCTCCAATTGAGATGATAGATACATTATTAATACAATCATTGAATGGCATCTAACTGTCGAAAACAGTTCCAACTAAGCCCTCTTTATTGGAAACATGATACATCACGCGTTAATCTTCCCCCGCCACTCAATCACCCCAACATCCTCCTTCCCCGTCATGAACCGCACCCCACACCTCAGCAACTCCGCCAACACCTCCATCTCTTCTTCATCCCGAGGGCCGTAGACCATGAGATACGAATCCGCCAGATGCAACCTGTTCGCCAGGAATGAGCCCTTGGGTAGGGAGAGGCGGTGACGCTCGGCCCAGCGTTTTTGGATGGCTAGTTTGGCGTCCGCGGGGGAGAGGTAGAGGTGGATGGAGAGGTCTGTGTGGTGGTGGGCTATTTCGCCGCGGGCTATGACGGGGGTGGATGAGGATGAAGATGAGAGAGAGGAGAGGATTTGGGGGTGGAGGAAGAGGGCTGGGTTGTTTCGTTCGTAGAGGGAGAGCTTTGTGGTTAGGAGGGAGGGGTTTTGGGTTACTGCGTTGGCGAAGAGGTTTTCGATGAACTAAAACAATGTCAGTAGATTCGTATATATACCTTAATCAAGCTCATCTCTGAGAGAGTGGGACAATTTTCATGTTCCGGGCATGATGACATGGTACTCACCCCTCTCATCTTCTCCGGCGCATGCTGACTCAACTGCCGATGCGGCACGATCCCGCCCAACTCCGCCCTCTCCCCCTTTCTCTCAGGTAGATCCCGGATCTCGGCGTGGGATCCGTGGTCTGGGTAATCGCCCGTCCAGGTGGCTGAGCTTTTGGAGAGGGCAAAGGGGCGGAGGCCGAGGGTGACGAGGAGCCAGCCTAGGGCATTGTGCGGGACGCCGCCGGGGCCGAGGGCGATGTAGGCGCGGTAGTCGCGGTAGGCTGCCCAGAGGAGGAGGGGCGTTGCGAGGGTGGTGAGGAGGGTTGGTAGGGTTGAGCGATTGCGGAGGGAGTGGAGGAGGGGATTGAGGCGGTTGAGGAGGGTTGTGAGGGGGGAAATTGAGGGCTGTGACATTTGGTTGTATGTGTGAGGTTTGGGGTTTGAGTAAATGACAGTTGTGCGATGAGTGGTAAGATCGTTGAATGCTAAGTGAAATTCTTATGGTGAGTATGGAGTGAGTACGGAGTGAGTTGAATGAGTGATAATGAGGCTGAGACGAGAGACGTTCGGGGATTTTGGGGAAGAGCGGGCGGAAGATCCGGGGAAGTGGGGTTAGTCAGCCGGAGGACCAAGCAAATGCATGTGGCCGGATGCCGAGGAAGACCTCTCTTCATCTACTCGCTAAGCAACCTTAGCTTTTCTCACATAAATGATCGGATCAGACGCGGTTCTCTGCAGCTGCGGATCGGTAGATATGTTTTACTTGAGACTTCTGGAATGGTGTATGGAAGGTAATGAGCGACTCGGTCAGATCTGAACTACAAAGAAATCGTTGACATGGGCAGGGTAAAAGAACGTGGTGAGCAGCAACCCAATGTTCAAAACCACGAAGCCAGCCACACACCCAACTCATATATCGCAGAACCCACGGCGCATGCCGCAGACTTGATCTTCTCCCACACCCAAGAACAAAACACACCTATCTTCTCCCAGGCCCATGCAAGCTTGGCCCTGAGCCACCTCCACAGTTGTGCCCAATCAATCAAATACGTAGACCCAGCTGCTGCTGCTCCGAGGCCCACGCCGGCGCAATAAGCCGCCCCAGCAACACCAGCACTGAAATGGCCGGTTGCTAGAAAGAATCCCAGGGGTCCAGAGATGAACACGCCGCTCATGTTGGCCCAAATGACACCACCTGCTCCGACCGTCGTAGATGCCAGCCCTATGATGGCAGCAAACAATGCCTTCAACGTGTCGAGTCCGCCACGACCACCGCGAGGGTCGTCGCCGTCGGGGGTTGAACTCTCTGCTGAGGCAGACGTGCCTGAGGACTTCTGGAACTCTGACATTTTCCTTTCGATCTTCGCGAGTTTCTCCTCTTCTTCAACTGTTACTGCGGTATTCCCTCTGAAGCACACAGTGTTCAGAGCACTCTGCATTAAATCGGCAATGGCCTTCAGAGCCGGGTAATAAATACCGG
Source organism: Colletotrichum tamarilloi (assembly GCF_030869305.1). Classification (NCBI taxonomy): domain Eukaryota; kingdom Fungi; phylum Ascomycota; class Sordariomycetes; order Glomerellales; family Glomerellaceae; genus Colletotrichum; species Colletotrichum tamarilloi. Next base: position 39,222 of record NW_026849539.1, on the reverse strand, counting down.
GGTCGGGCAGATAGACATGGCTGCCGACCCTATCGTAACCCCAGCGATGGACAGGCACGTCACAGAATGTCGATTTCTCGTCGACGAGAAGTTTGCATGGTATGTTCCCCCGAATAGCGCCGTAGATTCGAACGTTGAACTCCTTGATGACGGAGGTGACCTGATAGTAGATCGATTCGATGGCAGAGCTGACGACGATGTGAAGTTGTGTGAATTGGGAGCGACGTTTGTTGTTGACCTCTTGTTCAATGATATCCTGGAGTGCGCTCGGTCCGCAGATGAAGATGCGACGAGCTGACTCATATGTGTAGGAGTTAGTGATGCGAAGTCTCCGTCAAATAAGATGCAAGTCTTGTGAAGGGCGGTGGTTTCTTACCGCATGTCGACTTAGGCATGCTCCGTCTACTGTCCTTCACACGCTGTTCCTGCTTGGGATGGACCACGGCGATCACCAAGGCATCTTCTTGGCTGGCCTCATGTACACATTTTTTCCAGATGACCATAGCATCTGTTCCGTAGGCTTGATCCATGGAGTTTGATGAATTCCCCGATTGGGTTGCTTGGTGAGAAACCATCGAGCTGTTCTGCGCCATTGGAGGTGTACGTGTTGGGATCTTTCCCACGGACGCCGGCTTGCCCCTGGAAACAGGCTTACCCCGAGATCTGGACGCCTTGGTCATGACTTTGGCGAAAGAATGATGTAGAAGGATGAGTCGAATGACGCAGGAAGAATGAGAGTGAAGATTCTATCATTACTCCTGGAGAGGACTGCTCGACAACCCCCTCTTATAGATGACTTCTCAGTGTGGCTTGACCTCGTTGTCGACATGGCGATGACTTTACTCACGGCGTTGATTCATGTGACTGTTCTTTGATCTAGGCTCTCGACAGGGACCGCGAGAAGAATACTCAGGTACAGCCGAAGGGCAACCGCGATAGCCACGTTGGTCTCACAAAGGTGGGGATGGTATGCAACTATTGCAAGAGGGTTTAAGATCGATCCAATGAATACCAGCCGTTTCCTGCTGGGCGGCGCATCGTGCGCCCGCGCCCACACGCAGTAAACCGACTTGCATATGAGGGTTTAGGAACGACCCAATCATCTCAAAAGCACGGCGGGCATCTCGACGAACCAACCCCACCAAAGGTTGCCAAAAATGAGGCTGTTATGGCGGACAGGTTTTCTGACTGCTTGCACCGTTACACACAAAAGGACCCAACGCACTCTGTTTTCCTCGATTTCAATGCTCTGGAAACCTGGAATTGCATCACTCTTCGTTCTTGGCCTCGTGTGAGGTCTGCATCTTTTTGCTACGTTACACTTGATGACCATGGATTGGGCACCGACTGACTCGTTCCAAACCTCCTTGCCGTGCGACAAGCCACCGGAGGCTCATGACATGGCTTCGGAACACTATTACCAGGCACTTGAGAATCAGCTCATCCAACACCATTCATGGGGCTATGCGGACCATGTTCTCTCAATTCCCTCGCAGAATGGGACTGTCTTCTCAGAAACACCTCTACAGTTCGGCAACTATGCTGAGGGTTATCTACCTGCTAACTTGGAAGCGTCTGCCAACCACATGCTTCTCTCCAACGCAAACTTTGAGAGCGACATCGGTACCATGGGGTTATCTGATCTCAATGTAAACACCTCTGATCATGTAACAGACATGATTAGTCCTCGGCACCACGACCATCTATACGCTTGGGGTTCATCAGAGATGATTTCTCAAGAAGACGGAGTGTATCATGCTGCCTGCATGATGCTCTATAATCACTCTAACATCAATGTTGGTTCACATGACAGTGGTGAATTAATCACTATCCATGAAAAATCTTCAGCATCGAATGCTATGATTTTATTTCCAGGAACTTCGGTATCTTTCGCTGGGCCATCAGATACTCGGCAGATGAGCTACGTTGAGCCAACGGCGATATGCGAAGACCAAGCAATTCTAAACACTGTCACCCCACTGCCTATATCGCAACCGCCAGCAACCCGAAAGACAATTCGCAGCGCGAAGAAGGTATCCCACTCTGATACCAAATGGGATGAGCTTCGAAAAGACCACCTCAATCGTCTCTACATCAAGGAGAACCACACCCTGGATGAAGTAGTGTTTGAACTGGCTGCTATCCACAATATCGAGATCGGGTACGTTGCTCAGTCCTCTCCATGCAAAAACGAGTTGCTTACCAAACCCCACCAGGAAGTCTACAATCGAGAGACGACTCAAGGACTGGCCGGAATTCTCGAAAAATAACGTTAGCCAGCAGCACCAACAGGAGGGCGTCTCGACGCGCCGACGTACTGCATCGGCATTGACGTCCTTGAGACCAAACTCCACCTCCCCTTTTGCACAGTTTCCATTTGTTTCTCTGAATACCACAAGACGACAAGCCGAAGTCGAGAGAATACGGGAACTATCCCCCGCTACCTATCTCCACCAGGAGAGGATGTTCCACGCGCTAGACCAGCTCGTCAAAGGTCTTCTCGCCTCGGGCCAGAAAAGCTGGACAGTTGATCCAGTACGGCCCATCTCCTTCATCGCACCAAACAGCGGCGGCCGTACAGAACATGCGTCGACGACACCTCGTTCACCACCCTCACAAGACTGGGAACCCCTCGTCGAAAAGTGCCGTGGCATGGCCACCCTGGCAGAGACATCACAGTTCAGCGAACTCCTCTCTGTATTTGGCAACGTCCTGGCATCGACAAAGCAGATGGTCCAGATCTGCGCCCCTGATTTCCTCGTCTACTTCTGGAAAATCTGCATCGCCCTCTTCCAAGTCCGCATCGGAGGCCGGAGAGACTACCTCTGCCTGCGCCTCTTTCTTCACAGCCTCGGCGCCTACCTCGCCAGGTCCCCCTCGGTCGGCGCGCACCACGCTGTCACCGTCTTCGCGGCGTCGCTGATCGGCGTCGTCGAGTCGGAACCGCTCGATCTCAAAGTCACGCTCGGCCTGGCGTACTGGAAGGCCATCCACGTGCTCGCCAGCCTGCTGGGCGGCGACCACGCTATCGTGCTGAACATGACGACCCATTGCGTGCGGCACTGGCCAGGCCGGTTCACGCCGCAGAAACACGTCCTCGAATCTGCGTACCAAGAGCTCCTGTCCAGGAAATCCTCGGCTCCGTGGGCGCTATCGGAAAAGGATGTCTCGTTGCAGCTGGACTATCTGCGCACCGTGTCTGCGAAGAAGAACTACGCCCCGGACGTCATACAGCGGGCAGACGAACTCCGCAGGATCACCCGAGATATCAGCCTGAGCAAGGCAACTACGGGCCGCCTGCAAGCGACCGTCACTACTCGCGCCTTTGACTTTACGACGGAACTGCTGACGGCTCACCACCTAGAGGCAGCAAGCCACGCGCGCGACGCGGATTCCGTGGAGGCCAGTCAGGCAGTGGCATTCGGCCTTCTCAACACGGCGATAGAGATCTTCCGAGAGGGAAGCCTCGAGTGCCAGATCCGCGCTGTAGCGTTCTCAAAGCGATTGGAGGTCCACCTGAGGGCATCGGGACGGAAGAAACAGGGGCTGGATGAGAAGGACCGAGGACGAGATGTGCGGCTCGCCATCAAACGGGCTGTGATGGAGCCGTCCTGGGAGCCAAGTTTCACACCCACGGTGAGGAGATCATCACGTCCTCGAGCGTCGACCAAGGCGGCTTGGGCGGCTCAGAAGCGCCGAACCCGCGTGGAAAGCCGGGATCATCTGGTGTGTATGCTCCAGGCGGAGAGTCGCACGCGGATCTCTACGTGAGCCTGATGGGCGAGCTTAGTTGGGACGTTGGTTTCTGAGAACTTTGTCAGAGAGGTTTCTTTGTGATGTTGAGATATTTACCACTCGGAATAAAGGACAGCTTTTGCTCCGCATTGAGAAAGGATTGTACAATCCCATTGTCTTTGGTTCAACTACTTTGATGTGCTGTCCATCGTCCCAATTATTCTCACTTTGGCTTCTTTGACAGATTCAATGAGACCTGTGGCAAGCAAACTGCTCGGCAACATACTTGCAAAGAGAGGAAAACAGCAAACACTCACCTCCTTAGTTCATTCCGCCATCGGGAGAAAGTCATTAGTACGATATCAAGGTAGATAAATTGAGACTTAGACTCACAGAATTATCATGCCAAACACAAATCGTCCTTTCATTCCAAATCCTCTATTGCGCCTCAAGTTCACATTGCAGTAAGCACAGCCAGGCCGCTGGATACTCTTCACATAAAACACTTATATCACAATGGATCAACTCAAAAAGCTCACCCGCAAGGTGAAAGCATCCCTCACCGACAGCCCCCCCTCCTCCCCCGAAGAACCCCCTCGATCCTTCTTCAACACAACCCCTCCCCCGCTGCTTCGGCGCGTCTCCAACCGCCTCGCAACAGGTCTCAAAGACCTGACAGACCGCGGCCCCCCTTCCTCTCCCTCCTTCCGCCCTCCCCAAAACGAAGCCTCCTCAAGCCTAGTCCCCGTCATCCGAAGCCTATCCCGCCGCGGCGCCGGCGGCAGCGGCAGAAACAGACCGATCCCCCACCTCCCATACCGCATCCCGGACCCGGATCCCATGGCCCCGTTAGGCGGCGGACGATCCACGAACCCGGGGTCCGTGAAGCACATCCGCGATAAGTTTGTCCGGTGGACGGCGCGTCCGGGCGGGGAGTACGACGCCCGCTGGAAGGGCGCCTGTATCCCGATGGGTGAGCACGTCTCGAAGATGCTAGAGTGGTATACCCAAAGTGACGTCTACGAGTTCCCCTTCATCGGCACCGTCACGCGGATGAGCTGCGGCGCGACAAACGCGTTCTACTTTGTCGAGTTCGAGCCCACTTCCAGGCCCGTCGGCCAGGGTAAGTCGCCGCCGCTTCCGCGACAGGTCATCCTCAAGCTCAGCCTGCCTGTGTGTCCCCACGAGAAGCTCGAAGCCGAGGTTGCGGCGATGGTGTTTGCTAGGCAAGTATCCCCGGCCATGGTTCCTCAGATCCTCGTGTTTGACTCCATCGGTAGGAACCCGCTCGGGTTGGAGTGGATGATTATGGAGGTGCGTACCGGATTCCCTTTGCTCAGTGCCTTCGAGGAGAACTACATCCTCGCGGCGCACGACCTAAACATGGCTAAGCAGGATACCGGGTTGGAAGGGTTCGGGGACATATCGCCCGAGACGATGCCGTCCCTGAGCGACGAGGACACGAAGGCCATTGCGAGGGAAGTGCAGCTGGTTCTTTCGAAGTTGCAGAGCTCTCTACCGACCATCCCCAAGAACCAGGTGAGCATCGGGAGTCTTCGCATCGATTGGTCAAAGAAAGAGTTCTTCACCGGACCGATAGTCCACCCTCACTTCTACAGCCGTGACAGATACTGGCAAGTGCGGAACAACGGGCCTTTCAGATACATCGAAGATTACGTTGATGCCTACACTTCGGTCTGGGAGCCCGAATTCAGAAGCCATCCCGAAATCAAAGTGCGTATAGGGAAGTTGCGAGAGATAGCCCGGGCAATGACAAGCCGTGTTAGGTTCAGTGTCCCCAATCCGATTCAAGTCGAAAGTACTGGTGGCAGCGTGGATGGCTGGCCTGTGAGTTTAGTCCATCCAGATCCTCACCCAGGTAACATTCTCTTCAACGGAAACCGGAAATTGGCAAGCATCATGGGTTGGGAGGATGCGGTCTTGATACCAGCGCCGCTGCGAAACCTGCCCGTGGCATTGGATTGGGCGATGCAACTCCACGGAGTGACTGATGCCATTGATCCCATGCAGGTGAATGTGCTTGAGGCTTTGCCCATTCGTACAGAGCGAGTACTACTGACATTGCAGGAATGGGCGAAGAGACATGTCTCCGAATCACTAGAACCCGTGATGAATTTTCAAGGAGGGGTCGATGCCTCTTTCCAAGCATTGAAGATAGCCTGCGAGGAGATGATGCGGCAGAGAAGTATAGATTGGATTGAGCGTGTCCATTCCCAGCTCGTTGGCCAGTCTCATAGGGAAAGGTAGGTCAAGTCTTGCGTGGACAGAAGGCGTGGATAGGGTAGAAGTTCATAGACAAACCAACATTCTGACAATCATGCAAGAGGTTCTATCAGACCGACATGCAAAGTGATGCGGAGCAAGGGTGTAGATAGCCTCACACTGTGTGAGAAATACTGCGCCACATCAGTGTAGTCAGATGAATGAGATCGAAGTAGATCTCGGGGGACGGCTGTGAGGAGGAGGTGCTCCGGGGCCCATGCATCCATCACATTGAGAATAAATAAGGCTTGGCAAGGTATCCTTGTGAGTTCGTGGGGCCATCAGCCGCGTAAATCAAAATGGGGGCAATGACAGGGATGGCAATGGAGATGTGGTGGCCTGTGAAAGATTGCTTCACTTGATGCCAAATCCTGAGTCTGGTGACAGTTCATGAACCTTGGAACAGGGCAGACAAAAGCAAAGCGGCCGTGATGTAGAGGCTTCGGGCCGCTCAAACGTTAGTAGGGAGATTGCAGGCCGAAGGAAATGAGTTCATGGTTTGGTGATGCAGTGGCGTGCCGAAAGACAGAAGAATGGCGTCACAGGGAGCTGAGGTATCCGTGAGGTGCATCGCACTAATGACCGGGCCTTGACGTCATGGATTGCAGGCTGGTGCTTTTTTGGGGGCTGGCCGCTGGTGGGTGGTGTGTGTTTGACTGCTTGCCGGTCGATCGCGATTCTAAGAAGGAGAAGGAGAAGGAGAAGTAAGAAGAAAAAAGATAGAGGAAGACGCTATGCCATGTGTAGCGTGCTAGGTAGGCCACTAGGGAAGAAGAAGATGGCGCGCATCAATGGGATGCGTGGATGCCAAAAGAGAATCATGACAAGAGACCAGATCTTGATAGAAGTGAGATGGGGAGATGGGGGACAGCTGGACAAGCACCTGAGAGCTCACAGACTTGTCATTGACAAACCTGGACTCGACAGGGCTTGAACACGTCTAGACTAGGCGATTACGTGTCAGTGGCCCGTAGCGGCATCCACCGCATGACGAATTGGGAGCATTTGACAGCAATAAAGTGACAGAAGGGGAGGTGATCGTTGGGCGACGTCGTCTGGGCAAGGCTTGAACGGGTTGCGATGCCGCTGCCAATGTGCCAATGATTGGCAATGCAGAATGCAGAATGCCATGGGTTCAAGGTCAGGTTAGGTTAGGTTAGGTTGATGGAGCATTGGAGAGACCTGGAGACTGGAGTCCTGGGACGCGGCACCTGCCAGATCCTTGCATCAGTTTATTCCGAATGCCGCGATGATCCCGGCCTTGGCGCGTATTGTTTGATGAATGGGAAGTGTGGCGTATTTGGCGAATTGAGCAAGTATTGAGGGATGCCAGATTGTAAAGGCCTAGACGTTCTGTGGCTGTGAAGGAGAAATCATCGAGTGTGGCCGGGGTTGAGTGAGTGTGTGAGTGTGATTGAAACGCAGAGAGCATGCTGATGTTGCAGCCCTCGCGCAGCTCTTGGGATGCTTCGGATGCATCTGGTTGGGAGGACGGTTACATTTTGCGGAAAGGATGAGAATGCATAGGGAATAATCTCCAGAACTGGTGAGACGTTGAGCAAATCATCGGTGAAAAACTGACCAGCGGCCATCGTTCAGCGGGAGGCAGAGACATGTTTCTTTCCCGGCTCAGGCTCCTGCCTCCCGTCGTCTCTCTGTTGGTTGGTCAATGGATAATGGCAGGGAAGGAGCAAGGATGGGGAGGGAGGGAGGAAGGAAGGAGGAGGACGGGAAAGGCTAGAACCGAGCTCAAGTGGAGCCAATCAAGCACCATCGGCTTCCCCATGTCGCTTTGTAGCGTTGTACCTCCTTCCGCTGCATGTTCAAAAACCCAAGCGCGGAAAGAGAGAGACGGTTAGCGTGAGAATGCCTGTCGTGTCCAGACCCGCGCTTTCGTTGACATGACGACATGGGCCAACACCACGCCATTTGCATCGAGGATACAAACTTGCTGGAAGTTGCGATGGGTTGCTGAAACAGTCGGAAATCCCATGTGCCTATGTACCGCTACCGCTGCAGTCTCCTCATGGCCTCCCCCAAGGCAGCGTGTCATCTCGATCCAGTCCCAAAGTGGGCAGAGTGGTGTTTGAGACACAACAAATGAACGGGATATTGGACAGGGCCTTGGGCCATCCACACCGGCGCACGCAGCAGTGCAGCACCCAGCACATCCCTTCTGCATCCCTTCTGCATCCCTTCTGCATCCCTTCTGCATCCCGTCATATCCTGGCGCACATCATCAAGTCAGGTCGACCAAAGATGCCAGAACCCAATTAGCGGTTCACGAGGTCGACAGACGGTTTGTTCGACAGCTGTCTATCTAGCCTGAATGGCACCTGATAGGGGAATAGGGCAGATGATAGTGGGACAGAGGATAGCATCCTGGGGATCGGGACTTGGGTGAGAGACAGTTACCATTTCCAAGCACAGCAGGGAGACTCTATGGTGATACGAGGCATTGACTTGAATAGCGTCCGAATAGTCGAGCTATCCACCGTTGACAATTTCAGACAGCGCCTAGCACCAAACTCTCCTAGGTGATCTGATATCCGTACCGAGTAGTGCGACAGAGATCCCATCACGAGGGGAGGCTGGGAAACGGTTGTCTGAGAAGCAGCCGCCCGGACGCTTGTACTTCGTACTGTACATGTGCCAACTTGCCGTGCTCCCAATCCACCAACCTGCCTATCCTACATCGGACCATTTTGCAACAATAAAGGAGCCCGACGGTCGCGAACAGCGGCGGCTGTGTGGTGCGGAAGTTGGCAGGAGTCTAGACCGTATTTTTCAAAAGTCTGCATCACCTACAGGATAGCCCGGAGACGTGTTGCCGGAGGTGTGTCCACTGTCCAGTCACTCCAGACCCAATGCGTCGATGCTGGTGGTGTGTTGCTTGGTGAGAGAATCGAACAGGGTGAAAAACTATCGACGATGTTCGCTGTGCTCTGCGATGGACGATGAACAATGTCGAGATGTTGTCCGTCACCCAGACTGCGCAAAACGCACCAGGTGGGACCGCTAAGAAAGTGGGTGCGAATCTCCCCAGGCCACTAATGCGAATAGGAGACGTGCTAAAAAATGCCAGTGCTTCGCCAGCTGGAACTCAGTCACCTCAATCTTGCGCTCCAATTGCTTGGTACTCGACCCAGCCGAGGCGAAGCAGGGGCATACGCATAGGGGCTGGATTTCTGAAGCAAGCACCTTCGCAAGCAGGGCAGGGGCAGGCAGGTTCAGCTGTGGTTGCCCTCGCTTCTTTCCGCTAGGATTCTGTAGGTATTCATCGGCAGTGCGTACGCGAAAAAGATACATTGTCCTCAGGCAAGGAAGGTACCTACCTTACTCACCTGGTCTGAAGTTCTGACGGGTGCGGGAAGGTACCTGCCTGCCTCCCTCCACCCACGATCACAGCACGCACCTACCTGCCAAAATGGCCGATGACGTAGTGCATCAAATTCCTGCCCCCTTCCTTCACGTCACCGTTACCATCGCCGAGTTCCACGACCAGACCAGACAGGACCACCTGGGGCACCCACAAACACCAATCTTTTGCTAGCAGGGCCACGGAAGGCACGCAGGGCAGGTACCTTGTAGCGGTTATCCGTAGACACAACTCATCCAAGGGGAGGAAGGAACCATTGTGAACCGGGCTGGAAGGACCAAGCTCCCACTGCACCTGCACCTGGCTTCTCCTAATTGGAAAGTACCGGGCCCGCCTCCTGCTGGCTAAATCACCGTAGTGAGGTGGACGAACGCCTGCCACGCGCGTTGCTTTGCCGCCTCCCTTCCAAATATTCGTTGGCCCAGTTTCATTCTGACGCAGGTTTTTTTTTTTTCAATTCTTACCAGGTTCTGTTCCCTGGACACACGACGCCAGAAAGAAGGTATAAACACCTCCTCGCCTACAGTGCCCCCTTCTTACAGACCTCTTCCTCTTCTTCCTCATCGATACGATACCTCTTCCTGATTCACCCTTTTTTGAACAGGAACACAATCTTGGCGATTCTCATTATACCCAATTTCCCTGTGATACCCCCCTCCGAAATACCCAATACTACGAATTCCCTTTTTTGTCCTGTACGCCATTACCGATAATCACCCTACCTCATCTCAACACCCTACCCAAAAACAGATTTCAACAAGCAGTCTTCATTGCGCGATAGCTACGATACCCTCATCATGTCAGCAAACGTCAACAAGCCGACGGATCTCAAGCAGAAGGAGGCCGACGTCAACCGCAAGCTTCAGCTCTACGGCATCCTCTCCGCTTTCCAGGCTGGCAAGGTTCCTTCGGTACGTCGATGCCGGCATGGCGGCAAGGACCCACGCGGCCCCCGCCTGGCTGATCCCAGACCCGCAACCCTACATCATTGCATGATACTGACGTGGTCCTTCGCAACAGAATGACCAAATCGATGTTGCTCTGAACAGTTTCCTGGCCTCCAAGGCTCTCTCAAACCCTCCCGAGAAGCTCTCCCCCGAAGGCCGCGCACTGATTGCCGATGCGCGCGAAGTTGTCATCCAAGCCAAGAACCTTCTGTTGTCCAAGAACCAGGGCAACCTGATTCAAGACTTCATCTGGCAGACTGAGCAATTCGACCCCAAGGCTGTGGACGTTCCTGGCGCTCCCGTCAACAAGGAGGTCGCTCAGCAGCATGGCGACAAGGCGCTAGAGGGTCTGCGGACCCTTGGAACTTTGCTCATCACCAACGGACAGTTCCGCAAGCTTCGTGAGTCAATCAGCGATGTCCGCCCAATTGGTCACAATCTAACATTATATAGTCAAGGATGCCACCGTCCTTCTCCGGGACATGGCTGGCGATGCCGCTACCAACGCTGCCCAGCGGGTCCGTCCCTCCGGCGAAGCCCTTCAGGACATCGACCGCCCTGCTGAGGACAACACGTGGCACGATGCCCCCGACTTCTCCAAGGAGAACTTCAAGAAGCAGGCACAGGGTGTCTACAAGGGCTCTCCTGCCGATGATGCTCGGGAGGTCCTCGCTGCAGGCACTCAGGCCGCTCACCCCAACGGATCGCAGAACCCCCATGACCTGGCCGCGACTGCCGCTCGCGATCAGCAGCAAGGTACCAACTCGGGTGTAAATGCCCAGGGTGGCATCAACGCTGCCCGCGATGTCATTCAGAAGAAGTACAACGAGAACGTCGATGGCGAGACCAAGGAGCAGGCACGTCAGCGCAAGGAGGAGTACCTTCGTCGTTCCAAGGAGTACTTCAACAAGAAGATGCCCCAGGAGCGCAAGGACCAGACCATCTGGCGTTTGAAGAAGATGGTGCTTGAGTGTCAGCAGCACCCCGATTATTCCCAGGCCATTGAGACTCTTCTCAACCTCGCCGAGGAGTACGCCGGCCACTCCCGCACTCTGGCACAGGGTGGAACTGGTACCGTCAAGGACACCCGTGCCGGTCTCGCTCAGGCCGAGTCTGATCTCAAGACGCTGCTCGAGCGCTTCGCCAACGGTACCTCGACCGAAGACTTCTTCGAGTCGATCAACCAGATCTACCGCGATGCTGACAACGATCGCGAGCTGAAGGACTGGTTCAAGGCTATGGACCGCTACGTCCGCCGCTGCCTTCTCGAGCAGGGATACATTCTGGACGAGGACTCCAACCAGGAATGGAACCACTTGTACGACCATGGTCGTTACTTGCTTCGCGAGAAATACCGCGCTCACACCGACCGTGTCTTTGACGAGATCAAGTTCTTGATTGACCAGTTCGATCAGGACCCTCTCAACAAGCGCTTCGGCTTGGCCGTCCAGAAGCTCTTCACCGATCTGGGCAATGACGAGAACGGCAAGCCTACCTTTAAGCCTCACTTGCTGAAGGATCTCTCGGAGGTCATCATTCCCGGCATCTTTGAGAACGTTGCCTACATCCCGGTCCCGCGCCTCGAGTACAGCGACCCTCAGTTCGATGCTGTCATTGAGAACCTTGTCCTCGAGTCTGACAACTTCATGCCTAACGTTCTCGAGATTAACAGCGAGAACTACTTCCTTTGGGGACGCAAGAAGATCGCCAACAAGCACAAGCAATCCTTTGAGGTGAAGGTTGCTGGTGTCCAGCTTGATCTCCGCGACGTCAGCTACCACGTCAAGCGCAAGCAGGGCTTTCCCTCTATCACCGACACTGGTGTCGCCGACATTCTTCTCGCTGGCGATGGCTTCTCTTTCAAAATGAAGCTCTCCTCTGCCGATAAGAATGACAGACAGAACTTCTTCAAGGTTGACAAGGTTGATGTTGACATCAAGCACATGAGCATCAAGCTGAAGCAGTCTAAGCACAAGCTTCTATTTGGTCTCTTCAAGCCCATCATGCTCAAGGTCCTTCGCCCTGCTCTTCAGAAGGCTGTCGAGAAGGCCATCAAGGACCAGGCCACTCAGCTCGACAGCATCATGTACCAGGTCAAGCAGGAAGCTGATCGTGCCCTTGATGAGGCTCGCTCTAACCCCGAGAACACTCCCAATATCTACAACCGGTATGCCACCGCTATGCAGAAGCGCGCTCTCCAGGCCAAGCAGAAGGCGGACGAGGTTACTGCCGACAAGAAGGTCAACTACGCCATTACCAAGGAGGATTCCATCTTCCCCAACATTCACCTGCCTGGAGGTATCAGCTCCAAGGCCACTGAGTACAAGGAGCTGGCTCGTAAGGGTGAGCGTTGGGAGAGCCCTGTCTTCGCCATTGGTAAGGCAAACAAGTCTACCGACATCCCCGATGCTCCTCGCATCGAGCGCAAGAAGCACGGCCTTCCCACCCAGCAGGGCCAGTATGCTCCTCACGCCCCCGGCCAGGTCAACGGTGGTGACTTGAACACCATCCCCACTTCCGACTACCCGACTGCTGGTTACCCTACCTCCAGCTATGACGCCCACCCCAACGGCGGTCTTAACGGCACCGTCAACACTCTTTCAACCCCTGCTCACGTCAGTGGATACTAAGTGTAGACCTTAATTCTTTTCCTTTGTGTCAGACATGGATCAAATGATGAGTTGATGGCAAACGAAAAGGCTTATACCCGGATGGAGAATTCAGTTTGGGTCAACAGGCGGCGGAAGCTTAATGATGCAGTCCCTTAGTAATAATTCTTCTTTAGTTCAATTGCAATGGTTTCAATCAGGATCCTATAATATTCTTGCCTACCTATTTGACGTGAATCATTGCGCACTCTACATTGTGGAACTTGTGCAAGTGCTCAATGGTCTGGACGTCGCAATTCGTACATCTCATTTAACCCAACCAGGTTTAAAGCGACGTCCAACCCATGTCAGTCGGCACAAGCGCGCCGTTGATGGTGTTCATCCCACCAGAACACAAGCTCACCACAGTCTTTGATACCTGATCCAGCGGCGACCATCCTAAATCCCAACCGCCCTTGGCAGGATCACCTTGGCAGGTGTTGAAAGTCGACACCACTGTTGGGCGAGGTCTCGTTAGCAATCAGACACATGGTAGTATACGAGTGCTCGCTGGGAGATGGTGTCTTACCCATGGCGAGGCCTTCGGGGTGGAACTCTTTGATGTGTTCCTCATCCCTGGCCATGTTCGTCATCATGGGACCGGGCATGATGGCCAGGCACCGGATGCCTTTGGGGCCGTAAAAGGCTGCTGTGCTTCGCGTCAGGCCGACTGTGCCGTGTTTGGAGGCCGTGTACGCGACGCCTTTGTTGTGGTTTTGGTGGTCAGCTCAAGATTCTATTTCATGCAGATTCCCATATTGTCTCGTGACCCGTTTCTTTCAGAAGGTGAATTCTTCGCCCCCATTCAATGATCATATGGTGGTTGGGGTGAGATAGAATGACATAAGAGGAGATGAAATGAGATGATGATGAGATTTGAAGGATAGTTCGAACTCACCTGCTCTCGCGCCGTGAACTCCCGCGGCACTAATAACATTCAAAATCACGCCCCTCTGCCCGTCCACGGGCTCCTGCTTCAAGAACTGCTGGATCGCGCGCTGCGAGGTGACGAAGCTGCCCGTCATGTTGACAAGGATCTGGCGGTCCCACATGGCTATGGGACAGTCGGCTGTGGGGTGCATCAGGTCCGAGATGCCGGCGTTGTTGACGAGGACGTCGAGGCGTCGTTTACCTTTGTCTACTGCACTATCTTCTCCCCCGTCAATCCAGGAAGAGATTGCGGCGGAGACGGAGGCCGGGTCGGTGATGTCTGCTTTCACGGGGTGCAGACGAGCACGGAGATCCGGGGCGTCGTCGAATTTGGAGGGGAGAGAGGCGAGAGAGGCGTCGGAGATGTCGAGGGCTAGGACTGTTGCGTTTGCGGCGAGGAAGTGGCGGGTTAGGGAGAGGCCTAGGCCCGAGGCTGCGCCTGTGATGAGGACTGTTTTTGAGGTGTAGTCTGTGGACATGGTTTCTGTCGGGGGAGAGTTGGCGATGTATGGGTGTTTGACGAGTTCTTTCACGGGGATGGGGTTCAAGAAGAGCAGGTTCAAAAAGAGCGAACTCGAGAAGAGCAAAATGAGTGCAAGTAGTTTCTATTGACAATATATACACGAGCTGTGGATTCCGTTAGGTTCTCGGTTTTGGTGGACTTTGACGAGTGAAGTGAAGGAGACTGAATGCCTCTGAGCATGAAGCATCGATATCCGACCTGCATCACAAAGAGAATCCGATACCGAGAACGACGGGAGCGTACGACGACGCGGGAAGACAAGTTGACTGGCTGGATGTCTGCTACTTATTGTATGCCAATGCTGTATCAGCAGGAACATATGCACAACCGGCAGCAATGCAACCAACCTTTTGATCCAGGACGTGGTTCGGCGGGATGTTGATGGTCCCCGAATCCAACCTCCGCATCGCGCGCATCGCACTGCTCGGATTCAGAGTCGCTGACGCGTTAGTCCGATGCGTAGGTTGGAGCACTCCATACAGAGCTGAAAGACAGGGTTTGGTGGTCTGGGAAATTATCAGACGTACACAGAAGACCCTTATTGGGGGACGACGAAGCGGGACGGGGAACGGAAATGACTTCGTAGTAATCCTTCCCCGCATTATCCATGCATACACGAATTCCGGGGAGCACGGGAGAGCTACATACGGGAGGGATGATTGTTGGTTGGGTGTAAATACACGTATTCGATGTAACCTCGGTGCACAAGGGGAACCTCCGCGACGGTGGCTATATCGAATTGTGAAGACAATCTTAACGTGACTTCAATTGCAAGTCTGCTTTGCGTACAATTACAAGTATCCTTCTACCCTAACGACATCTTCATTTCCATCAAGCGAGCCTTACTCAATTGCTCGCCTGCAGCTGGTTCGGATCCGTCTGCTTGCTCTTTATCCCCGCCAACCCCGTCTGCCGGTTCGCATCCCGTCCCGTCGTGTTCTCCAGATTCCGCTCGCTCGAGGGTTTGGGACCCAGGCCGGGCGTGATGGACGGTCCGCCGCCGCGGGTGACGGAGTCCGCGACGCCTGCTGCGCGGTCTGGGGCGCCGGTCAGAAAGGCGAAGGTGCCGCCCAGGGCTGCGGCGGCGCCGAGGACGAGGTAGAGTGCACTTCTACGAGACCGATCACGTTAGTTGTATGGACACCAAAGAATGACTTGAAGCTGTGATGAAGGGCGGAAAAGAGTGAAGGCTTGCCTGTTGCTGATTTCATCTGGCTTGGTTCCCACCTTGGGGTTTGATGGGGACGGAGCCGGGCGGGACGATGCTGAACCGGACGGGTTTATGGGGTTTGGTGCTGGGGGCTCCTTGACGGCGTAGCCCCGGCGGGTTGCGACTTGTGCGGAGGTGCGGAGGATGGGGTTTCGGAGGGCCGATTGGAGGCGGAGAGCTCTTGATGATGACATGATTGGTTATGTGTGTTTTTAATCGTGTGTTGCCAATTGGATGTTGGTTCTTATCGCGAGATGTATAGGTGTTTTGGGGATCCTTTTGGTTCTTTCCAGTTCTTTCCAATGGACAGCTGCGAGAATCAATGAACACTTATGTTGGTTGTGTGGTTTTGCGTCCCTTAGACGGCAATGTGGATTTGCGGTGTTATATGACCGTGGCGCGACATGGCGTTTTGGAGGTGCTCGGTTATGACGAGCGATGATGTCGATGATGCACCTTTCCGGGGCCCCTTTGTAAGGACGTAGGTGCATCCATCTCACTGCCAGCATCAGACAGTTTCAAGGCTCGTGTGATTCTACGGTCCAGGCACACCTCAGGCACAGATCTTTCCATTCCAACGCAGGAACTCGTCCAATGATGCATCAGGCTAGGTCGATGATTCATCAATGTTAATGATGTACCTTGCGGGTGGGGATATCAGAATGTTAGCCCCTGGCAAGATCTGCAGTAGCCTAAGACCCTGAGCTGTCGCGGAATCAGCCGTCTGCTCTCGACTTCCTCTGCCCTCTGTGATCCATTGATCAGAAATCAGTGCTAGGTATTACACAGTAGGGAGGTAGGCAGTATACCCAAATACACCCAACCCATCTAGACGTGAACTTGTCCCATGCTCTCTGTCGGGCACACCCGCCCACCCACGTCTACCGGTTCCTTAACGCCGCGTGAATCCCGTTATACGTCCAGTTCAACCTCATCCGATCAAGCTGCGCCTGCGCCGACATATCCGTCACGTGCCTCGAGTTCTGCTGCACTTGCGACGCGCGCGGCCTGCGCACCGAGTCCCACGTTCGCAGCGCCAACGTGATGCTCTCCAGGTCATCGGCGCGGACACTCTCATGGAGAAGCAGCCGTAATCCTTCGGCGTCCTCGATAGCCTGTGTCGCGCCTTGGCCCTGGAACGGCGTCATCGGGTGCGCTGCGTCGCCGACGAGGACGGCGCAGCCGCGGGTGTAGGTTGGGAGCGGGTCTGCGTCTTTGACCTTGTAGAGGTGGATGTTTTGAGCGTTTCTTGAGGTGCTTGGTGTGAGCGACTCTCGTTTTATGTGTCTGATTGATTGTGAGGTGACGATGGAGGGACAAGACTTACTTCATAATCGCCAGCATCCACGGCGCAAAGTCGAAAAAGTGATCCAGCATCTCCTCCGCGCTCCCCTCGGCGTTCCAAGACGTGATGCTCTCCACCGAGAGCATGGCGTCGGGGATCCTCGCCACGACGTTGAGTAGCGTCATGTCACGGCAGGGATAAAAGATGATGTTGCGGTGCGTCTCGTCGTCGGCCGTCATCATGTTGAGAAAGTTGCTGTTGGACGGGTCTATCGCCGCCGGGTACCCTCCCTGGATATCCCTCGCCTTCTCAAGCGGGAACGTGAACCGGTAGAGTGAGGCACCCGGTGATACCATGTGAGATGGCCCGCCGAGGACAGCTTGTCGGACGAGGGAGTGGATGCCATCTGCGCCTGAGCATGTCCGTCAATTACTGGATACCTGTGCAAAAAGTCTGATATGGTCCCATGCATGTGTGTAGTCTTACCAACAATCACATCAGCTGTTACCTCCTCCCCATCCTTCAACTTCACCTTCCCCTCCTCAACATCAACACCGACAACCTGAACCCCCTGCACAACCGTAGCCGGCGGTCCCGAAATCCCCAACTTGGCCGCGTCCCCCGTCGCGAGCCTCAACAGCTCGTCCCGCAAGTCGCCGCGATGCATCAGGAGCCACTCGCTCCCGAACGGCTCCGATACGCCCGTCATCTCTCGTAACAGATTCCCTTGCTTATCGTACGTCCTCGAGCCGGCGCAGATCGTGGCCTTGACGTTTTCGGGGCTGAATTGAAAGGCCTTTTTGAGCATCTTCGTGCCGTTGGGACCAAGGCCGATGCCGGCGCCGCGCTCCGGGGCGGAGGCGGGGAAGGAGGAGGATGAGGTCGGATCGTCGCGGTCGTAGACTGTCACGTCGTGTTTTTGACGGAGGACGGCGGCGGCGGAGAGGCCTGCTATGCCGCCGCCTATGACTATAACTCGTAACTTGTTGCTTGTCATTATATCTGTATCCCTTCTGTTTTATCTGATTTCACTGGGTGGCATCGCGCTCTGGACGCGACGTTGAGAGGTTAACATGTGAGATTAGATGACTACAGCTGAACAGAGGAGTTCAATTGTCACCGCGGAATTCTATTCCTAATACAGTCGGCTTAGGTAGGAAACCTCTTTCCCGAGCAGACTTTGGCAGAGTTTTACTTGCTGAGACATCAAACGAAATTCTATTCATAGTTGCGGTTTCTTAGCCTGATGTTTGCCTAGAGGGATGACAAAGGTTATTGAGGAATTGCGGTGCTCGAACTTGGCAAGAAAACTCAAATGGGACCTGAGTTTGGCTCGGGGAGCGAATGAAATATAAGCCCGATGAGACCCTTGTTGTTCCACACGCGCAAGGTCCCTGTCGTGTTTCTTGTCGTTGAAATGAAGGGAACCTCGGATCCGGGTAGCCCAGAGTTGGTGATGTCAGTTTGTGGTCTGAGTGATGCTAGTGGTACGCTGTATCAGGGATCATATTCCGCCCGATCGGGAGCCGGCGCGGGCTAAACGTGTGCCGTCTGGGGGAGTTCGACCTCCGGCTCTTCATCTTTGGGTAACAAGAAATCGACCGCTGAGCTTAATGATGGATATTTTGGGATTTGAGAAATATTAGAATCACAGCATACTTCAAAAGGGCGAAATGATTGGATCGAAAGAGAGCGAACGGCCTCAACGTCTGGGACAATGACTCATTTCCGTCTTCTTTGTCGCGCGTTCGTAGACAATTTAAATGTCAACAAACAAGAAAGAGATGTTGCCTTCTTACCTAGAAGAGTTTGAAGAGAGAGTTCAAATGCTTAGACATCAAGGTTCTCGAAGAAACGGCCACAACAGTAAGCCGGACACCTTTCCCCCCCCCCTCGGGCCGTCTTGGAAGACCCACTTTCGCGCTCCGACTCGGCGTTCGTCGGAGGGCGAGGCCCACAGCGCACCATGCCAGTCAGAGAAGAAGGTCGTCTCGGCCCCGGTTTTGGGCGTATTGAAGGAACATGCGCCGCAGGATTGGTCATCTTTCCTCAGTAGCTTCCCAACGCCGCATGCTGCATTCTCGCAAGAGTCACCACTCCGATCCTCCCTAGCTAGATCGGTGCCTTCTTAGCCGCGGACTTTTCTATCGGGCGCATCATGATGATTGTGAAACTCCGCTGCCTCGTGGAGAATGAATGTATTTGACGTGAGTCGATATCTCGATTTTCGAAGGTGTAGTTTCTGTGTATCACTCAACTACTGTATCAACACTCAAACATCTAAACAATCAATCTCACAATAATAACATCGATAATGGCACGAGCAATTCTGGTTTGTGGCGCGACTGGAAAGCAGGGCGGCGCAGTCATCAACCACCTCGTCGAACAGAATGCCGACTTTGAGATCCTCGCCGTCACCCGCGACGCAACCTCCGGATCCGCCCAGCGTCTCTTGAAAAAGTCGTCCAAAGTTCATCTCGTCCAGGGTAACTTGGCCGACCCGACTGCCCTTTTCAAGACTGCGCAAGATGTTGCCTCGTCTCCTATCTGGGGAGTCTTCAGTGTCCAGGTACCTACAAAACTCTCACCTTTTGATAGCGAACAATACGTTTCTGTTGTGTGCACAAACTTGGCTGACATTGATGTGCATTCCAGGTCCCAATGGGCTTCGGCCAAGGTGGAGGCGGCGAACTAGGCCAAGGCAAAGCCCTCGTCGACGCATCCCTCAAAGCAGGCGTCAAATTCTTCGTCTACACCTCCGTCGAGCGTCACGGCGCAGACAACGCGACGAATGTGCCTCACTTCGCCCACAAGCACGAGATCGAGCAGCACCTCTTCAACAAGTCCAAGGGCACCGACATGGAGTGGGCCGTCCTCCGCCCCGTGGCTTTCATGGACAACCTCACGGACAACCTCTTTGGGAGGGTTTTCACCACCTCGTGGCGCATGGCGGTCAAAGGGAAGCCGCTGCAGCTTATTGCTGTCAGCGACATTGGCTACTTTGGCGCCGAGGCGTTTCTTCACCCTGAGAAGTACAAGGGCCGCGGGGTCTCGCTTGCGGGCGACGATTTGACGATTGAGCAGTTTGCTGCGGTGTTCAAGAGGAATACGGGCAAGGAGCTGCCTGGGACGTATAGGGTCTTGTGTTGGCTGATCATGACGATGGTGAAGGACTTTGGGTACATGTTCAAGTGGTTCCACGATGTTGGGTATGATGTTGACATCGCGGCGCTGAGAAAGGAGTATCCTGGGCTGAAGGACTTTGAGACTTGGCTGAAGGCGGAGAGCGAGTACGCAGGTAGTATTCGGTCTTGAGGAGAGCGTTTGGAATCACGTCACAGATGCGTCCTGGGTAGAAGAAAGCAAGAGCCATTGTAGTAATACGGCTTATATTGTAATAATCGAAGAGAAATGGTCTATATGGAATTTCAACGATGAAGCATGTGTCAAGCTTGACGGTTCAAAAGGTAGCATCGGCTCTCTTAACAAACCTAACTATCGTCTTTTATTTATTTGCAATCATATCCAAAGTTATGTTTAATGCTCAAGAAGGATGTTCAATGCTCAAGAAAGAAGAAACTATATTTCTTACACATTGTGAAAATTTCCGAAACTGAACAAAAAGATTCGCCGCAGACGAGACGTAATTGGACCATGCCCTTTGATATCCCGTTAACGAATCTACTTATACTAAGGTAAGTGATTCGTGAGCCCTGCTTGAAGGATAGAGGAAGGACCTAGATAGCGGTACTCCTATCAAGCGCACTTGTTCAAGAGATCGAGGAAGTGGAATCGAAGAGAAGACTTGCAATTAGAATCAGGATATTGATAGTCAAGCTTCTAACATAGGGCGTATCCCCACCCACGTGGCACCGGTCTCCGACGAAGGCCGACTCGCACTCAATGTAGCCTTGGCAAGAGTAACTTCGTCTCTATCCCCGAAGATGTACGTGTACCTCAACTTCCACGTCATTGTTTCTTGCTTATCATATCAGAATTGAATTTGATGAGATTCTGACCGACGGCTGAAAGTCCGGTCCTTGGTGGAACAGTGTTTGTAAGTCGGGAATCCCGCCTTCCAAAGGCCCACATCGTGGGCCGATGCTCAGAGCCGAGACGCAACTGCTTGATTCATGGCATGCTTGCGTAGACTCGTCAAAGGCAAGAGAATGGAAGTATAGGAACACGACAAAGATACGTACTGCATGTGACTGCAAATCGGGCTGTAGCTATAAAGTCGAGCGATGCTCGTGTGCGTGTCTAGCCTCCCCCCTCACATCCCACAGACTGAAAATCATCATCTTCCTCAACACAGGCCAACCCGCCAGACTCAACCCGAAAACACGTCTTGTATCTTCAGCATGTCTAAACTTCTCACCATCTTCGGAGCCACTGGCAATCAGGGCGGTTCCGTCGTGAGAGCAGCCCTCGCCGACGCCGTTCTATCAAAGGAGTACAAAATTCGTGGCATCACTCGGGACATCTCTAAGCCCGCAGCTCAAGCTTTAGCCAGCAAGGGCGTCGAAGTCGTTTCTGTATGATCCGACTACTATCATTCTTGATGTAGACTGAGAGATTTCTAACATGGGGAAAGGCCGACATGAACTCAAAGACCTCTCTCGCCGAGGCGATCAAGGGCTCCCACACAGTCTTCTTTATGACCACGCCCAACTTCACGAGCGGCGCCAGCGAAGAGCAGGCTCATGGCAAGAACGTGGCCGACGTCGCGGCCGAGACCGGCGTCAAGCACCTCATCTACTCGTCTCTGCTGCACGTCACCGAGACCACCAACGGCCGCCTCAAGCATGTTGTTCACTTTGACGACAAGGCCGAGGTCGAGCGCTACATCCGCGCCAAGGGCATCCCCAGCTCCTTTGTCCTGCCGGGGTACTTTATGAGCAACTTCTCTGCACTGCAAATGATTCGCAAGGGTGAGGATGGGGTCTACAACCTGGCGTATCCTGTCAGCGACAAGGCCAAGTTCCCTCTCATCGACACCGAGTCCGATGTTGGTGAGTGATTCCTAGAAGCGCTCAGTCCGATGCTAATACCTTCATTTTGTAGGCAAGTACGTGGTCGCGGCAATCCGCAATGAGAGCATCCTCCTCGGCAAGCAGATCTTGGCAGCTGAGGACTACTACACGCCCACGCGGATCGTCGCCGAGTTTGAGCAAGTCACTGGCAAGACAGCCCGTTTCGTGCCCGTCGACGCTGCGACGTACAAGTCCTTCTTCGCTGGTCCGATGGCTGCCATGGCTGACGAGATGCTCGAGAACCACCTCTTTATTGACGAGCCCGGGTACTATGCCGGTAAGGACTTGAAGGAGAGTCAGGAGCTTTTGGCTGGCGTTGGGCTGAAGGCGACTACTTGGAAGGAGTTCTTGGAGGCGAACAAGGCCGCTTTCCCGTAATTGGATTGGGGAAAAGGACACCTGATTTGAGGAACACAATGCTGGAAAACATGTTGACATAATTTTGAGGTAGTGTCCCAGCGTGGTGTAGACGTTACCATATATACACAGTCTTACTAAGATGATTCCCGAGTAGATCCTGTGCTCATATGGTTCGTGTCTCAAATCCAGTGCCTGTACAGCGACGTGGAATCGGTATACAATGGCTCACGGCTCAGTTTCAAGCACTAGCAGGGGCCACGAAAGCGCCTCTTGCCAGTAATTACCCAAATGCCTAGCAACGGCGCGGATAATGAAGGCGCCAGCGTCAGCAAAGGGCCAAAAGGTACGACAACGGTGCAGCAAGACGCCGTAATGTGCCAGAATGATGAGTGCCTCGGGACGGTGCTTCCGCAGCATATCGACGAAGCCGACCGGCACCTTTACAGAGAACGACGACGCGGCCTGGGCGTAGTCTCCTTCGTCGAGGACGCGGCAAATGTCGAAGCACCACTGCAGAAGCCCGATGACTTCGTGGCACGCTCTCGCGCTCGAATCACTGAGGTCGGAGTCATTTAGGAGGCGTTTCAGAGACCCGCATTCGTCGCCCCTCGTGCTCATCCTCTTCTCGGCCTCGAGGATGACGTTGAGGACGGGTGCGAGCTCGGTGTCTCGGAGGAAGTTCCGGGCCGGCAGGGTGACGGACTTGACGCCGCGGTTGAGGTTGAAGCACTCGACGAGGCGGTCGATGAAGGACTTGAAGTCGGAGCGGTAGTGAGCGAGGGTGTCGGCGAGGACATGCCTGCCCAGGATGGCGGAGAAGAGGAAGCGAGGGACGGCGGTGACCTTGTCGTCTCTGGCTACTGTTTCCGTGAGGCGGGTGAAGGATGAGAGAGCGCGGTTCTGGAGCTCTGTGGCGAGGTCGTGGAGATGGGCGGATGACCCGGGATAGAGCTGGACCATGTGGAAGGCTGTGAAGGCGAGGATCTCGTCGAGGAGGTAGGGTGAGTCCACGGCGCGTCGGACGGCGATGTCGAGGGCGCTTCGGGCTGGGCCGGTGAAGTATGGGACTGAGGCTGCATGGTGTAGCAATATCATGTGCTGTGGTGTGTAGATGGCCTCTGAGGGTGCGTTTGGCGTGCCTAATATTGACAAGCCGAGCTGGCAGTCTAGAGATGGAGGAGGAGCATGGGTGCCGCTCAGCTGCGTCGTCGAAGCTGGGGATTGAGTCTGGTCACTCTGATGAGAACTAAGGCCGAGACCAACCGCGGCTGGCACATCTGCAGGCCTTGATGGCATGCCATGAGACGGATAGCTTGGCGCATGAGTGAGTTCGGATGAGTTGCTTTGTTGACGATGAGCTGGTTGTGAGGGCAGCTGTGCGCGCTCAATCAGCGCATTCGCACCATTGTTTGTATTGCAATGACTACTTCCTCTGGAGCCTGGTGATGGTGATCGGGCGTTTCGCTCCAATGTGCCCTGTGACCTTTCGCCTTGTGATTGAGGTTTTTGTGCTTGTCTGCGCTTCTGCTTGCTCACTTTTGGCGGTGGGAAGAAACAGGCACGTTCTGCCACCTCGCAATTCGCGCATGAGGGCTGACGCTCGTCGCAGCGAATGTGACGGCGCTTGCACTCTGCGCATCCATTCCGAGACTTCTTGTGAGAGCGGCGAGTCTCTTGGGCCCTGGCGTTGTCTGCCACTGTGCTTCCGGTGTCGCTCGAATCGTTGTGACGCGCTGAGGCGCGAGTTTCTCGAACCATGCTGTCGTCGCGCGGGCGATTCTCGTCAAGCACCGTTCCCCGTGGAACGCGCGGAGCTCTTAATCCCAGTCAGTGGCCCCTTTTCAGCTGTCGGCATTCGCGATTCATGAATGTGCGTCCTCTCAAGAGCTTGATGCGTTCTAAGTTCCAGAACCACTGCACTAAGAGTGGACGAGCGGAAGGTATTCCATTGATATGACAATTGAGGAAAATTCCTTGATCAGCCCCCGTACGCAAGCATCACAGCACAGCCCCGCCTAATTGAACGCATAGCCACATCCTCGGATTCCCCCCATCAAAAACAGCCAAGCTAAGCTACTAGGTAGTTTTCTACATGGAATGCGCTACAAGCTTAGTCATACCTAGATACCACACAAAGACTGCCGAATGAGAGAAGTTGGAAATGTAGATTATTTGCGACCAACTGGCATCAAGTGTTCAAATTCATTCTATTGTTTCTTTGCATGGTTTCACAGAGTAGGGAAACTGTCACAAACGGCCATTAATACGAAAGAAATGGTACAATAAGGGTGTTCAAAGCTAACTTGTATCCTGCTCCCTACATAATCTTCTCATTACCTACCTATGTCGTGATAGCTTCAATCATTTGAACCCTCACTACCCGTCACGTGACCCGACTTCCATTTTTCACGACCCACACTCGCTCTCGCATCCTATTCCTGCGCGGGGTCTCTCGGAGAGGCCCGAAGCTCGTTGCCTCTTGAAATATCAGCCCTGTGGGCTTGATTGTGTCTACCCTGGGAGACCCAAAGAACACATTCCTTTCAGTAGATATGGACGCATCTTCGGGCCGACTTGGAGAACCCGAGGTACCATTCACTAAGTAGATCACACCTGAACTCCCAGAGCCATGAGTCCATGAGATTGAGAGATCCTCTCACTATCCTGGTCCGGTCGATGTCTACCTCTCTCTGGCTCTTTCTGAAGCTACTCTGGGCTTGTAGAAGGCACATCTGGGCTCAAACGAGTTGAGTACTAATTCAAGTATCAAACAGTAAAGATCGACAATGGTTTCTATCGCTTCTGTGAATAGTCGCTGAGCTTTATGGGAAATGGCTTACAGCTTGCATGATCAAACCGTTTTAAAGTAACATGGAAAGTATGTGTACACTTGCCAAAAAGTGTGGGTTCGATGTTGGTCGCTATCCTCTGTAAAGAGAAGGTTTCCTAGTAAGATAGTCCTGCTAAGTAGTATGTCAGCACACTTGAGGTTTACAAAATGGACATAAGCCCGGACTTGATGACCCAGACACAAATTAACCTTACTTGCTAAATGACCCACCAGACGCACCGCAGTGAGCGGGACAGGGGTGAGTCCTCACACTCCAAGTTCCTGAGCACTCCGTAAAGTGACAACCGGCAACGATAACCATTGGCAACTACCTAAAGAGGCAAATATTCCCTCGGAGGTACTTAGTCACCAGCGAGTAACATCATTTCGACTTCTTGGTCAGGGTCTAGTAATCTTCTAGCACTTCATATAGAGTCTAGCGTTGATTCTGGACACAAGGCTTGAGAAGACTAGCTCCCCGCAAGGCCGCCTAAAATCTGCCGAAATCCAATTCATGGCCAGTTGACCTGGTATACACCAACAGTGAAGACAGCCCATGACGAAACGGATGCTGGTTTGGAGCACCTTTTGAAACCAAACAGAACCATCGCATGACCTCGCTGAGTTATTGCAATGTCTTGCCGATTTTTACGTAAGGGTTCTAGACTGCGAGAATATGTGCTCTCTTTTCCTTGTGCCCTGAACTCGTTCTGGAATAAAAAGAAGCGTAGTGGCATTGACTGAGTTCCCTCTCTTCTTGCTACAAGTTCAATGGTCCGGAGGGGCTGATGTCATACCCGTTGTCGGCCGAGTGCAGCCACTATCATTGCCAATGACAGGGCCTCAAACCTATCCGAGGCTTCAATCAGCTTTGATAGGCAGGTCCGGTAACCACGGTAGCTGACAGTAGTGCATGTTGCCTTAGCGGATAAAACCATGGGAACTTGCTCACGTTGTGGTTCCTCACTTTCTTGATTGCCTCCACTCATTCTGGAGCAGAGGCTTGGCATGCATATCTCCTGAAGTGAGTGGCCGGTATTGGCTATATAAGCTGCTCTGCTTCCTCAGGATAAAATATATTCAGTTCCCATGGTGTAGGTTCATTTTCATACCCGGCGTCATACTTTTTCAACCTTTTCATCTGCCCAGTCGCGACTACGGCTGAAGGCACACTGTCTCAAACTCGCTACACCTTACCAAACAGGCGTAGCGATGGTCAAACCAAGCGTTGGAGGCTTGTTAGCTCATGCCGGTCTCTTGGTTGAACTCGTCAATGGCATGGCAGACTTCCAGCAGCACTGCGAGTCCTTCACGTCTTCAGCTGGTGGTGTCTGTTTCACGTCAGAGTACATCACGTCCGGAACAGAGCTCGCTCTCGCCGAAGCCGATGCCACGTGCGGCATCTTCACTCAGTCTGTATCGGTCAATCTTTGCCGCATTACGGCTCATGTCCCTACCTCGAACCGTTCCGGGTTCTGGTTTGAGGCATGGCTGCCCGAGGACTGGTCTGGGAGGTTCCTTGTGACAGGCAACGGCGGACTAGGCGGCTGTATCCAATACTACGACCTCGAATACGGTGCCTCTCTCGGTTTTGCAACCATTGCGACCGGCAATGGACATCAGGGGTACACTGGAGCCCCCTTTCTCCACAATCTCGACGTCATTCAGGACTTTGCCTACCGCTCCATCCAGAATGGGGTTGCTGTTGGCAAGGAAATCACTCAAGAATTTTACGGAGCGGCCCATGATAAGAGCTATAACCTCGGATGATCAACTGGCGGACGTCAAGGACTGAAGACAGTCCAGCCCTTTCCTGACCTGTTCAATGTTGTCGTTGTTGGAGCGCCTACTATTGTGTGGAACAACTTGACATCGGGGCTATTCAGTTTTATCCCCTTCTTGGGACGCCCGAGTCTGCGAACTTGATTCCTCTGGACATGTAGGCTATCATTCATCAAGATATTCTTGACCAGTGCGATCAGCTTGATGGGGTTGCAGACGGTATCTTGGGGTCGCCTAACCTCTGCAACTACAAACCTGATGGCCTCTTGTGCACTGAAACTCAAAGCACTGGCTGCCTTATGAGTACCCAACTTGAGATGCTCAAGAGCATTTACTCACCTGTGCTGGATGCAGCCGGAAGCCTGGCCTACCTCAAGATGCAGCTTGGATCCGAGTTTACCGGAGCGGTGGACAGTTGCTTCTCCAGGGCAGTCTCATCCGTGTCGGATTGGTATCGTTATGCCATTTCCAACGACTCCAGCTGGGATGCCATGCCCCTCCGTCCGGAGAACTACACCGTTGCTTCTGGTCTTAACCACTTCAACATCGATACCTGGGATGGTGATTTATCGGCTTTCCAGAACCGTGGTGGCAAGCTTCTCCACTGGCGTGGTTTAGCCGATGGCGTTCTGTCGAGTGAGAATTCCCCTCGATGTTACGAACATGTCCCGCAAACCATGGGCATGAACTCAAAGGCTCTTGACAAATTCTACCAATTTTTCCGTATCTCTGACAGGTCCCATTTCGACAGCGGTAATGGGGCGACCTTTATCGGCCACCAGTCAGCAAGCACTTCCAGTTTGGCACCGGAGGAAAACGTGCTGATGGCGATGGTTCGATGGGTTGAGAGCGAAGTGGCTCCAGACACCATAATGGGGACCTGGTACAAGAATGGCACCAGTGACAGTGGTGTTGATTTCAAACGTAGACATTGCAGGTGGCCATACCACAACGTGTACCGAGGCGTTGGCGACCACAAAGATCCTGGTACTTGGAAGTGTGTGCTGTAAGTAAGTCTAGACAAATCAGGTCTGCTGGCGCGTGATTACAGTCAAAGAAACAAGTCAAACAACAGCAGCATGAGCTCCTTTGTCCTACAATATGACTATTGCCTTTATGTTGTGACAGACAAGTGCCAAGGAGAATACTCACTGGCTCACCGCCTGAGGCACTCAACAAAGGAACCTTCCTTCCCTGTCTGTAAGGCAGCTCAAATGGGACGGAAGTTGATCCGTCACATTGTCCTAGCTACCTTCCTTCTCTATCACCGTCTCAACCTGGTAAACAATCGCGGCAACTTTGACTTCCTCGTCTCATACACCAGACGATCTACCTCGGACGGCACAATCCCAATAAAGCGATGAAGTGCTACAAACGAATTTGATCGGAGCAATTAGTGCTATAAAGAAGAATGCTCTAAGCAGTTCAGTGCTGCATAAAAATATGCTCGAAGAAATCGTCAGTTCTTCTTATCAGAACAAACGCGCGAACCATCTAGTTTTCGAGTTCACGGGATTTTTCACCCTGATGATGCCGGCTGGAGGCAGGCTCTCCAGACCGGGACTTTCGATCTCTCTGACTCTTTTCTTCCCGTCGACACCTCCTAGCTTGGACGCAACGACAGCGAATCTTCCACTAGAAAGGGCAAAAGAAGTCGACTGACCATTTCGAGCCTCGTCGCCCACTTCAAACAAGTGGCCTACGGCGCCCGCACACAGGATGGTTTGTGAATTATGAGTCTTACAAACTCTCAACAAATAGCCTGAATGGGACACATGGAATCTCCAGGTGCGCTCGTCACCTGAGGCTCCCGGATGGCGTGCCTCCCCTTGCTCCATCGGCGGGAGGCAGAGGCATCATTAGAGCCCACGGTGCCTGTGGGATAATCTTCTTAATCGACAAGGTAGAGAAACCCTTTCTCTGCCTAATTCTTCTTCGTCCGAGAAGCATCCCTTCACCCTCGAGAAGTTTCCAATCAAAACAGCATTGACGTCTACTTACCAAACCACAACCATGGCGACGTCCCACAGCGTAAGCTCAGGACTCACCAGATGCCTCGGAAATTTTGCTAATCGGTTATTTACTCGCTAGCCAACTGTCGAAGACGGATCCGAGAGAGACGGCACCTCCGAAGAGACCGAGAAGCCTCTTCTCGCGTACAAGCCAGAAGAGGAGATGTTGTTGTGGAAGAACCAGAGCCCCGTAGTCCTCTGGCAATTGCAGCTCTTCCTCGACGTAAGCAACGTTCGCTCTTGAAGGCCCCCAATCGATCATGACTGCCATGCTAATCGTCTCGTGTTTTCAGGCTCTCATCGCAGCTCATGACAAGGTCGGAGACTGTATGATCGACCTCGACATTGATGCCTACCTTACTAAGAGATGGCGTCGCCGCAAGCGCGTCAAGTACACGAGAGGACTAGCGGTTTACAAGGCCCAGCGAAAGGCAGTACTCAAGATTGAGATGGAAGTCATCCGGGGCGGTAATATGGGAGAGACACTCCAGGCCGCTTTCGACCGTGTTCAAATTGCCCTCATCGAGAATATGACGCGCGTCAATTTGTTGTTGAGCATGCTCTGAGTGAATCTCTTTGGCCTCGCGTTCTGGCTGTGGCGGACCGGAGTTCTGGATGGGACAATTGGCCGGAAGAGCCCAGCAACGAATCGACGATAGGAGGTGACTGAGTTTTAGCACGCGTGGCTCGAGATGAACCCACGAGGATAAATGCGATGAAATACCAACAGAACCACAGGACGATAAAATATGTGACACTAGTATGGGACATGGCTTGTAATTAAGCAGTTGGTCTGGCGGGAGGCAACCTGGGTCAACCTGGTGACAGCTGAGTCAGATCCCTGACAGAATTGCCTTCCTTCATTCATGCTCAGGCCTGAGGAGTACTTCAGCCTTACCGCCGTTGTAATTTGAATGAAAGACTCTGCCCTTTTGCAGATTTGACATGTCTTGGAGTTGATAGAATCTGCCCAGCGGAAAGAGCATGGGTCAGTAACATGGTTCCAACATAAGAAAAGGGCGTCAAAGAGCAGTTTCCTTGCTGAGCGCTTCGGATTTCCCACGGTTGTTACCTACCTGGTCGTTGATCTCACTCTCCCTATCTGTTGTCAAAGTCGCTTACCTTATCTTCCCACAGGTCCCCATCTTCCTACTTCCAACATCTCTAACGCTGCCTTAATCTCACAATAATCCGACTGCAACCGATCAGACACATTGAATCCTCGGCTTCCCGCTTCGCGCTTCGCGAACCAAGCAAGCTCATGCACTCATGTCGTACAAATAGTCGAACACCAAACATTTGATGATGGCCGGCTCAGTCGATGTACGTCTCCTTCCAATCGGCCCAGGGCAAGTTAGTTGCCAAAAAGGCCAGCAAAACCGTTGACGTACCATCAGGGCAACGATAACCCGCCAACGAGCACCCCCACATCTGAGGGCATAAACGCACAAGACATCGCGGCCGTGACAAAAATTGTGTCAGTCGCACTTGAACATCTGGACACTCGCGAAGTTGAGGAACAACCCAAGACTGCGGAAGACTACCAGTTGCTCCTGAAGAAGAAGGAAGAACTCATGACCTTGTACAACCGGGTCTTGCAGGTGCTTAACTTCACTCGACTACGGCGCGAAGGGGAATCTCAAGTTCCAACAATCGAAGCGGTTGATGAGCTTGAGACGGGTTATTCAACATTGCTCAGGGGCGTTGAGTCTGTTCTCGCACGAGTCATTGTGTGGATTGAAGAGTACGAACACGACAACGGGATCAACACTGGTGTTTCGGGGAGTTCATCTGCGCGTACGCCCTGATTAGAATCCTCTGCGCCTATCGAGAGCACTCCGATACGTGCAATGTCGGGCTCGGGCGACGCAAAACTCTGCGGCTATGTTCATATTAGCGTCGAGGATGGGAAAACATGGCGACAGGGTGAGCACATGGGAAGGCCACCGAGCTGTTTCCGTCAGAATGAGTGTAATTCAGGAGTTAAAGTTGGCCCTCACTGTTGGTTTTTGATTAAGTGTTTCGTCCCTTTCCGATGCTAATCAGGTCCAGGCTCTTTGGACGGTTGGACCTCCCCCCCTACATAAGTTCAGCCCCCATGTTCTTGGCAGCAACCTAAGTCAGAGAGGCCCTGACCGCGCTCTTAAGCTTCTCCTTCCCGCTGAGTCAGGTCCTTCAATTCAAATGGTTCAAGTACCCGGACCAGCCAAGTAGGTTGGTGGGCCCGGTTAGGGCACTCTGTTTTCTATAGGGGGCAATCTGCCAGGATGACTACTCAGGCCAAGTTTCTCCTTTGGTTGCGTCCTCGTTCTCGCTAATTATGAGACGTCAAAAGAGCGCTTTCAATCCGAGCATGAATAAAGCCCTAAACTTTAAGTTCACGTCAGCAAAACTGCGCGCGCGGGAGACTCCAAAACTCATTGACTCGAAGCGCTGGAGTTATTCTCGGCGGCCAAAACGGTCCAGGCTCCTAATGATCGGGACTGTCAATTGTGAAGCAAGGACGGGACTCACGGGAGGTAAATAAGGGCCCAAACCACTGTCGATGTGACGTTCAATGTGCAGGTGGCACCCTACAAACCACCCCTGTCCGTCAAATTTCTCGCTGTTATGAGGAGGACCATTGCAGAAATCCCTTCGCATTATGGCTGTGGTTCTGGTCTTATAGGCACTCTAAAAAAGCTTGCTTGAATAAAACGGAGCTTGCAAGATAGATGTCAAACGGTTCTAACTTGGGGGAGCTCATTGACGGCAGGAATCGTGCTCAAAATGGCGACCCCCGCCGGCTGCAAGCTGAGATCTCTAATACTGACCGTGGGCGACAAATGATACGTGAGACTCATGAGGGTGATTGTGAACAAAGAAGGCGCAAGAGAATATTGCCTTCACTACATACACTGTCTCTGTTTTCAATAGCAAATATAAGTCGCAACGGGACTCAAGCGACAGCGCAAGTATGAAGACCCCGAGGATCCCGAGGACCCCGAAGATGGATTACTGCGGAAATTGTATGCCAAGAAAGGGAAACAAAATTCAGCCGAATAAAAACAACACATCAGAAGCGGCTTAAAGGCAGATTATACGGGTGGTTCTATGAATGAGCCCAACTTGGGAAGCGAGATCTCACTTCCATGTACCGATTGCAAGTCACTCCGACACCCGCAAACTACCAATGCTCAACAACGGGACCGGGGAATCGTCTCTCCGAGACAGACAGAGGTAGTTGTTCGAACAAATTCAGATGTAAGGCCAGAAGCTGGATGAAGGAGACTTTGGAACGCAACAAAGATGACCCAAGACGAAATAAGACTCGACACCAGGGGGGGGCGGAAAGGTCTTCATACCCGATCTGAATGAGAGATACAACAGTAAGCAGCATGCTTGAAGATATAAGATGTTGGTTGAGGGCTCAAAGCGATGAGGAACAGCAAAATTTTCATGGCTTCCCGGACGAGGAAGGGGTCTATGGGACCATTAGGATGGCACGCCATTCATCATTTGTATTTACATCCGGCCAAACTTGAGTTCGATGAATCTTTCTCATCAAGTGGGTGGTTCATACAGGCAACACAGCGTAAAGAGACTTTGCTACAACCCGGATTAATGCTGTTGAGAGCTCGATAAGAAGCCGCCCCGTTCCGTCTTCCATTATATGGCAGTTGACAAGTTCCTTTCTTCGTCCGGTAGCTAGACAGAGAGAAATACCTCAGGCATCTTGTCTGTAAGCTGGAGTGCCTGGAATGCTTCTCACCTAAGGCCAAGGTGAGGATAACGGTGAAGGTGAGGTGAGTCTGGGTTTGATGGCTGGCACCTGCCTCAACCTCCAAGCCTAGCTCCTCCCTCGATCGCGCCTTCCCACTCAGGAATTTATGAGACGGTCTCCCAACGCGCTTTCAAAATAATCTCGCGTTCTACCAGCCGCATCCTCTATTTTCTCTCACCCGCGCATTGCCTCACTCTTCCCCTCTCATACACACGCTTCCGCTCGCACTTCGCACAGTAATTCATTTTACCTTGCGATCTTCACATTCAAGCATCCCCCAAAACAAAAGCTCAACAAGTATCACAAGATAACGCGTACCAAGAGTAAGAATTTCTTTGCGCACCAATTTTGATTCATTTTGCTGATCATTGCAGGTGTACCAGTTCGCGAAGATGCAACTCGTTCCTAAGACGGTCAAATCTGTCGACCTCATCGAGGTGAGTTCTCACACTGGTTTTTTTGACAGTGATGAATCTACGATGTGATTGATGAGCGCCGATGATTACAATACTGACCATGGATCTGTAGGAGCTCATGATGGAGAGAGCCGCCTTGAATGCCAGTCTCGACGAAACCAACAAAAAGATTGCTGCGGCTCAGGAAGCCTTTGAGAATGAGAAGCAGCAGCACATTAACATGGAGGCCGACAACAAGAAGCACATCATCCAGGCCTTGAATCGTGAGCCGATTGAGCTCATGGCAAACGAGCACCACGTTCACCGCCCTGCCGCTTCTGGCTGCACCGGCAGCGCTATGACGACTGAATATACCAACAATATCGAGGGCACTAACAACGTCAGCCCTACTAAGGACACTGTTGACGATTGCTGCTGGGGACATATGCATAGAGCGTCCAAGGACGCCTTGTCTGGCTCGAAGGGCATCAAGTCTGAGCGTTCAATTCTGTCCGACATCTCTTCCCTTGGGGACACCTCTGTCAATCGTAACTCCCCCTTGTTCCACCGTTCCGTCAGCCCGTCAAAGGAGACGCCTGTCTTTGATCAGGTGCTCCCCAGCGACAACACCGCTGCTTTCATGGCTCACATCATGCATGAACTCAAGAACGAGCTCAAGAAGGAGCTTCAGGCAAGAGTCGACGGAGAATTCAAGCGCTCAATCGAAGAGCGTCTCATCCAGGAGCTCGCTCAGGAGCTCACCGGCGACATCAAGGGCCGCCTCTACTATGAGCTCAGAGAGGAGCTGAAGCGTATCCTCAAGCGCGACATCACGTTCAAGGTCAAGCAGGACGTCAAGCGCGAGATGAGACTTGAGATGGTTAGCCAGCTAAAGTACGATATCATGGAGGACGTGAAGGGCGGTGTCATTGCCGAGCTTAAGGAGATCCAGAACGAAGTCAACAATGAGCTGAAGAATGAGATCAAAGAAGAGGTCTTCAACAGAATCAAGGTCGCTCTCACGCAAGATGCCCTTGACCAGCTCAAAGACACCATGAAGGGAGAGATCAAGAACGATGTCTTCAAAATTGTGCACGACGCCCAGCGAGCCATCGGCACCACTATTGCGGCCAAGACTGAGGAGCACATGCTCCCTGCCATCCGAGGTGCTGTTCCCATCATTCAAGAGTGTGTCGTCGCCAACTTGCAGGACGCTCTCGACTTCTACTTCAAGAACTAGCTTTCCAAGCAGATGGATGATGCCATCAAGAAGAAGACCGGCGATGACTCTCAGTGGATGCTTTCTCAGATCGAGGCGTTGGTCCCCGTTACCGTTGCTGCCGAGGTTACCAAGGTCAAGGACGCTATGAAGACCGATCTGCACAAGGATGTGAAGGCCGAGATCGAGGAGGACTTTGGAGAGAACATGGAGGGTCTGGCCCGTGATGTTATTCAGGAGGAGCTTGAGGCCTTTGAGACGCGTACCCAGCCGAACACAACTTATGTGTACCATATGTGAGATCCTTCTAGCTTACGGTTGGTCATGCGCTCTTGGCAAAGTCTAGATATGCTTTCAAGACCAAAGTCTTTAGTCTTTGGGATTAAGAAGGTGAAGGATTGGGCTACCTAGTGGATCACCGGCTTCAGTATTGGGATTCAAGGATAGGGTAATCAGAGACGGCAATTCCAAGGTTACAGTCAGCCTAGCATTCCCGACTGTGTGTCGAATATCCTAAATGTGATGAGAAAATGCAACAAGATCAGCTTTCCTACCAAACTTCCTCGAACGACGAAAGCCCTCATTAAGGGTGATTCGTTGGAGCCCAGCCCAGTTCCAAACCGAGGACACCTGAGATCATGTTGTCCTGCTTGTCTACAAAGAGTCTACGGCACACCCAAGGTGGTGCCTCCATCTTACACTTCCAATCTATTTGGGGCGTAAGCAAGATTGCTATCCACAACGACGAAGCCAAAGGCAATGCTCTTCGGTATGTACTATTTGGAAAGGCGCGTTGTCAAAGTACTTTTAAGCCGCAATCAACGGTCAAAAACGCCACAGGTCTGGGAATGTCACCGGACGAATGTGGTTGGCAGAGAGGGATGGTGAGGAGGCAGTGCAGCGGGCTTGCAGGCCAATGGGGACCACCGGAAGACACTTCCAGCGGGCCGGACCGGGGTCCGACAGCAGATTGGCGCAAGTGTGGTGGGAAGCAGGGGCACGTCCTTAACCAAAGGTAGTCCAGCGTATAACCCAACTAAGGTATCAGCAGCCTACTGGAATCATCCAGGTAGTCAACGTTTCTCGTGTAGAAGTTGCCCAGCTGTTTGGCATTCGGCGTGGTGCGCTTGTTCTGGTGAGCGGAGATAAGTGAGATTTGTAGCTTCCACATGAGGAAGTACTCCAGCCTGCCAAGAATTACGATTACCAACTGATACATGTACAATACCTCTCTGAGCCATGTTCAGAATTGGTCGACTCGATGGTCTCCCTCAGTCGCTTCCCATCTGAGTTTGGAGACTCAAACGTTGTGGTTGGTGCCTGACAGGCACGACACGTCGCGCGACGTGGGCGCGTGGCCGTTTGCACAGAATCTGCCTCCACCCGCAACCTTTCTGAACCAACACTTTAGCTTACCCTCTTTACCCTCCGCATTCCCAACCTGTCCAAATACTGTCAAACGGTACCCTCCACATTTATCTTCAACACAGGCCAATCTTCATCCCCAGTACTCTCCATACAGATAGTAGCCTTCACCAACCACACGAATCTGCCCCCATATCGACCAGCCAAATCCCCTCACAATGGCCAAAAAGAAGAACGTATCTAGGAAAAAGCAGAGAAAGGGGACGAAGGCCAGAAAGATCCACCAAGAGACCACTGAGCAGTCGGGTAATCAGGGCGGCAAACAGGACAAGCCCAAGAAACAAGTGGCCACCGACGAGAATGGCAGAAAGATTACGGTCATCATGGGAGGAGAAGCGGTATAGTTGGCCCTCGCAGCACACATTTTAGGTCATGAATCTTGGAAAGCTGACTGTTACCGCCGCAGGAGATGGAAAAGATCTGGGACCGCATGCAGGTGACCTTTGCCATTCAATCTCAGTCCAGTACGATCTCCGAAAGGCTCGAGAGCGTCCGCTCAGCCATCGAAACCAAGTCGACCACGAGCGATCAGGAACCAGAAACCTTTAAGAAGGTGGAAGATGAAGCTGAACAACTACTCGGTCGCATGAGAGATGCCGTTAACGCCAACAATAGGCAGGCTGCTCAGCAAGGTGTGCAGATTTCGGACCTGGTTTGAGCACCTCCATAACAGCCCACAAGTATTTTTGCTAACAAAACCTAGGTTTCTATGGACTTGTCACTTATGGAAGACTTACATCTCAAAGAGGTTGTGACGGGATTCGAGTTGGACCTGCTCAAAGTGACGATGAGTTTGAATTGGTGCGTCAGCGGTCTGCATCAAGCTACTCAGCCGGTGGACCCTGACGGCCTTGACTGTGTCCCTTTGGACAATGACAGAATGCGTCTGAGAGGTGGTTGAGGAGCTTCAAAGGCGGTGGCCATTCTGATGTGGAACATTGCGTCGAGGCTTATCTGTTGTGTTTGCAGCAGGGAGATATTTGAAGGGATATGAGGAAACAGGCACAAAGGCTGCTTTGTGAAATCACACGTACAAGGCCATGTGGCCAACCATTCTGCTGACTTGATGCTGTTTTTTCTGAATGGAACATCAAAAGGGCAGTTCAACTGACGCTGGGACATCAACAAAGTGATCGCGGTGGGTGGGGCGAAAAGAGGGCATTATTGGCTCTAGGCTCGAAAAAATACAATTTCGAGACTCACTGAATTTTCTGGACCAAGTACGTATCGAATCAGGTGACGGGATCACACAGTGAGAGATACCCGGGCAAATACCCAGCTGGAGAGATGGACATGGTAGGTGGGCAGGAGCAGATGAAGTTGAATTTCGGCCGGGAAGGAACGACCAGTGCCCACATGGTTCGGCGGCTGTGGAGCTGCCACATCCAAGAAGGCTAGGTACTCCGGGCTGTCCCCGCCTCCCGAACTCCCTTCCTAAACGTGATATGAGGTTCCACTGCAGGTTCTAATTGCACCAAGTTACGAGGAGTTGCGAGGTATGAGGTCGAACAAGATTTGCGGTGGTAGGACTGATTGGTGTTACTGGCTCAATAAGGAACAATAGAATACATTCCCCGGTTGTGGTGATATCGATAATGATGCTCACTCATCAATCATCATTCCTAATCCGACTGCAAAACCAAATGTGTACTTCGTCTTGGGTGCCTAGAGTCAACCAGTATGCAAGACTTGAAAGCCGCATCAGCGAGGAACAACAAGGCAATGGCCATTCCCTTAAATCACTATCTTCCTGGTCCATGAACTCAGCACCGGTCACCTCGGTCTTAAGCAACGCGCGAGTCTCTTGTAGCTCGTTGTGAAAGTCGTGGTCCAGCTGCCGTACGAGCTCGAACATGTGGATAATGCTAAACATCTGAGGAAGGGATTGAGCGCCACAACAGTGGCAATGTGCGCCCACAGTATTCCTCAATGTGAGATAACCGACGATATCCGTGATCACCTCCACACTTTTCTAGCTCAACTATGTGTTACTCGCGATGATCGCTTCATGTGGATGACGCCACCCTTTGTAGCTTTCAACAATTGATTCATTCCAGCCAAATGATCGGAGCAAGTTGAAGACATCAAACTTGGTGGATTTTGTTAGTTCAGGCTATATTTGCTCCAAGGACATTTTCCCTAAGACTACGCACTTACTCTCGGCTTCGAGGATAGGTACCCTATGTCGGCTAGATGTGGCGGTTTCATCGTGAAGATAGATGACTTTGTGATCATTAGTCAGGGTCTTATACACCTGTGAGACACTCTAATTGTCAGATTGGAAGTTTAATTCGGCCGCGGCATACGGCCAACTGCGTAGGGGCTAATTAGGGGCCCTATTTATAATTATTATAGCTAGCCTAACTTACGGTTAGAACCTCTTTTTTATACTTATATAAAAATTTATATAGTTTAATTAATCTCTTTATTAACTTATAGTTCGAACTAATTACCCTATAATAAGGATACTAATACTAATTAGTAATTAAATTCTATTATTATAAATTAGTAAGGTATTTTATTATATAAAAAAAACGACTTTTTAATATTGTATAGGATAAGAGATTCGTATTAATTAATTTTATAAAAATAAATAAAAAAAAAAGCGATTTTTAAATATTATATAGAATTAAGTAATTATAGTTTTTTATTACTTATAAGAAGTCGACGTTTATTATATTAAACTATATTAATTAATAAAACTACTTAAATAATTAGTTTTTTATTATTATTTTAAATAGCTTTTTTATTAAATAACTTCTTTATAGCCGGCTTATAATTAGAAATTAACTAGTTAAATTAGTAAAAAGAAATACTTTTATAGTAACTACCTACTTAATAAATTAATATAACGAACGAGCTTAATAATATAGTATAAAAAAGTACTATATAATTAAAAAAAAGGATTTCTAAACGTAAATATTCTTATTTAGTAATAAAAATAACTTTATAAGAGTTATAAAACTAAGAGATTTATAATATATAAAAAGGTTTATTATTATAAAAATTTTATAAATATAATTATAAACTTATAATCTAAACGACCTTTTTATAGCTCCCTTAACTACCCTCTAAGTATTATTTTAAAATATAATATAAGGGACGGTTTTATGTGGTGGTTTTTTTTTCCGGCTTTACAGGCACAAAAGATCGACCTTAACGGGATCACGCTTTCAAGGGAAATCACACGATACAGTACACTTTTTAACTACACAATACGCGCAATGTATCCCAAGCACGCGCTCAACGCAATATAGTGATTTCGATACGAAAACCGCCATTCAATTCGGGATGGGCAAGCTGCCCTGCGGCGGCGCCGGCCGGAAAGGTCGACGGCAGAGGTCGGCCGTAATGGTTGGCCGCAATGGTCGGCCGCAATGGTCGGCCGCAATGGTCGGAGGCGGCCCTCAACCGCAGAGGTTCTGAACTTTGATGGCGACGTAGAGGTTTCCGGAGAAAGGGC